>NW_004798228.1:178295-185446 GCF_000002075.1 Aplysia californica | reverse complement strand
ATTAGATAAATAGCGTTTGTATAGCGCATACCCCTTTTCAACAGCAAGCACTATGCGCATTACATTAAATTATTACCCCAGTAGACAATAGAACACTCTGAAACATTCTCAGCTTCCCGAGAAGCATACAGTGCAAGCAGCTGATTAAGCGCTCCGACATTAACAAACTGACAAGATCTTTTGCTGTCAAGAGCTGGGTGCCCATTCCCACCAGGGTGAAGTGAGGAAAACTTGTGTAAACTGCCTTTCCAAGGACACAACGTCCGGCCCCTGACGGGATTTGAACCCACAACCTTACGGTTGCGAGTCCGAGAGCCAAACCACTAGGCCACGAACAATTTTCTAGTTTTTACATTTGGGAGTAACCCTGGCTAACGTATAAACTGATGGAAGAGAGATAGGGCAATTTATGCTGAAGATGGAAAAGTACAATCGAAACTCTCAAAGACAACCATCCAGTGTTGAGGGGGAAAGTTTGATAGGAAAGAAAGAGCAAAACACACTAAAGCACCTGCCAGCCACCCACGTTATAGACACGTTAGACTGTGTTTCTTAGTTTGACTAAAGAGTAAAACCACAAAATTTCATCTAAAAGTCTAGATTTTTTTTTTTTCACTGAAAAGTGTCTAATATGTATCTTTCTGACCAATACAAGACAAAAACAGTTGAACTAGAACATAGCATTTTTATAAAAACCTTCAAAGAGATGGAACTTTAAACATAGACTTTGTAAATATATATATATATAAGCCCCTTTTGAAAACATGGTAGTCTTTAAATCAGCCCCTTCCAAAGACCCGACAACTCACAATATGGTCCGAGGAACATCTGCTGCAGGTACACCGAAAGTAATACTGTTGCTGAAGCTGTTCTTGTCGCTCGGCTATCGTCGCCAGAGGATCCACGTAGCTTAGGAACACCTGGGGACAAATGATCAACTTTCACCCGTTGCATGTCACCATAGCCGTATCTGTTCATTCATTGGCGCCCCGGCCACTCCTTGCCACAACAGGCCTGCTCCACCTTCCCCTTTCTCTTTACAGCCCTTGCAACACAAATAGGTCATAAAAGAGTCACAGATAGTTTTATGACCCTTGCAACACAATTAGGTCATATAAGTCAGAGATTAGAGGTGTTACAAGAAAGTAACAAAGACAAAAAAGAACTTGAATGAGTTGATCTTTTTTTCACTTCTCCTGACGACATCAACTTATTCGTGGTCGACCGTAATATTATTTGTTGATGTAAGTGTCATTACAAATAATATCATAGAAAATTAGTGATGGTATAGAAATTCACCTCTTCATACGAGTCGCTATCGATGTCAGTCACTGCTCGCACGGTCACAGTTCTGCCCTCAAACGAAGCAACAGCATTGGGGTAGCATCTGTGGTCTAATATAGAAGGACTAAAAAAAACAGAAAGAGAAAAAAAAAAAAAGAAGAAATGAAATCATTGATAACACAGCACAACCTTAGAATCACATAGTTCTATCTGACATGTTAGGCCGTTCTGAGTTACTAAAACCATGAGGTCAGAAACCGAATTTTCTGTCTGCTCTATCAAAATTGTACGGTTATTTGGATTCATTATCAAGATATTCAAAGAATTGCATTAAAAAAAGCTTGGCGTATTGTGAAACTCAAAACTTTTTAACGTTAAATTTCTCAAAACTAGGTGCTGAGCAGATAGAACCTTGTAGTTCTGGGGTTGTGACTGGTCTACACAAATTTTGTTTTAGTTTTAGTAGAAGTTTTATGGCGCTCGCAACTGCATAAGGTCATATGAGCGCCAGAAGATTAGAGGTGTTACAAGGTAGTAACAAACATAAAAAAAGAAGGAGGGGAGATAAAGATGATAAATGTTTGATAGGAAAGAAGGAGCAAACCACACCAGAGCACCTGCCAAAAACCAACACATTTTGTGCCATACGGTTTAAGACTTGCTAAGATTCTGCTCTTAATCAAGACAGATTTTACTGACAGCTAACGTGCCAACCCACCTGTTATAGATCCCTACAGCAACATCTTGAAGAGACTCGTCTGCAATGGTGAACGTGTTGATGACCATCTGCAGAGAGGAATGAAAGTGTATAACTTGCAAGGAGAGATTACAAGATTATATATAAATTAACCCTATCCATATGCCCTGGGGGCATTTTGTACCCCTGGGGTTGTATTCTTCACATTTTAGAATACTTTTAGACGAAAATCTCTTTGTAACTTTCAGTTTTTCTCAGAAAATCATTTTGACAGACTGCTATGCAAAGCATACGGATCAGATTAACGAGTAAATTTCCTTTTTGGAAAGTGGTGGCACAGAGTTCCCCATGTCGTATGGATACGATAATAAAACACGACGCACAGATAGGGTTAAAAAAATTAAATTCCTTGAATGAGAAGGCTTCGGCCACCACCTAGGCAAAATTCAAAATAAAACTTTAAAAATGTGTCCAGCACGCTCATATGTGTGTGTGCCTGGTGAAAGGGACCACATGTCGCATTTTCTCAAACCGAGATATCAGGCTTCAAAGGTCAAAAATAGAATTTTTGACAAAAACTAAGTTCCATTAAAAATGGATTCTTTAGCCATTTATTTATTGATATTTACAAGGATTTGGGTTATTTTGACTTTAAAATACATTTTAAAAGGTGTTTTTTAACCCGAGATATATTGCGTAATCCCAAAAAATGCGTGAGGAAACTGGCTTTCAGGGTTAACACTGCGGATGGTTTCTCTTGTCCATTCATAAAGTCGACCCAATCACAATGCAAACTAAAATATAGGTCATTCTCTCTGCTCTCCAATGACAGGTAGTGCGCATGAATATCTAGAACATGTAAACAAAGCGAAGCTTTGCGCATCCATACCCCTTTGTTTCTTTGGAGAGCAAACTTGTATCGCCTATTTCTGCCCTGTGCAAACCGTATTTCTTGAAATTCCTGTTCAAGGTGGTGGTGAATTTGTTTTGAAGACGTAATATAAACACTTTGAAGCTGTTCTTTTATTGTAGAGCTACTTTTTAAAGTTGGTTTGTGAGATGCGACTGTGTTGTCAGGTCGTCTCCAAGCACAACAACATGGCGGAGCTGTCAGCTGTTACTACTACTGTTAGTAGTAGTACTAGATCTAGTACTGCTATTCGTGAGCAGGAAATTGTGTCTCATCTCAATTCTCTTGGACGTATTGGAATGTCAGAATGGCAACTGATGAAGACATTAGAGATGTAATATACAATTATTTTGTTTCTGACGTCGATTTGGGAGAAGAGGAAGAAGATGAGTTCAATCTGGAGGTGCCATCGCCAGTTCCAGACTCCGCACTTGAAGCAGAATCGAGCGAAGCAGGTAAAGATTAACAACAACAAAAACAACAGTTATAATAGAAAAAGATTTAGATTTAGCAAACTAATAATTATTTATTATAATTATCATTAGTCTACGCTGTTCTTTCTTGATAAACCTAGATCTAGCTTACTCATAGTAGTGCATTTTTGTTTTCTTAATTCCAAATGTACGCAGAACAAAATTTAATTTATTCCTGGGAGAGTCTGAGTTCTAAGATCTGGATATGTGGCAATCTTGTTAAGTGGGTAAGGAACAAAAAGTTTTCCTCTGACCCTGATGATTGATAGATTGATAGTGTTAAGTTCCAGTTACTGTGGTGAAGATATTTTTTTAGCCTGTGTGTGTGTTGCAGGAGATGAAAGGGGGGGGGGTATCAAGTTTTTAAACAAAACAATAATAATTATGAACATGATTTAACAACATTTTATTTCAGCAACAGCAAAACCTTTTTACTAGAATGGTGACTTGTTATGAAAAATGGGTGCTCTGTTTTTGTTTTTTCTGCAGCAAATATTCAGCGCAGCGTGATTGAGGATGTCACGCAGTACTTGCCCCAAGCCCTACATACAGGAGTCGGTGTGTGCTACCGAGGAGCCACCTCCTGCCTTCACAAGCAACTGCAAGTACTACGAAGGCCATCCTTGCTACCTGCAGTTTCCTGGAGACTAGATTGAGAGTGCCAGATTGCAACATTTGGAACTCACCCGTCAAGAGTTGGACATGTGTGTATTATCGTATTTGTCATCTTGTGCGGAGAGGAGAGCTGACTCAGAGGTGAAAAAAGGCGGCACAAAGTTTTCGGTCAATCCCAAGAACCATGGTTTTTTTCGAAGGTCAGCCAGTTTGTCGAGATTTGTTTTTATTTGTACATTGTATGTCTACAAAACGATTTAAAAATCTAGCGGTACATTTTAAAGAGCTTGGTGTTGTGGAGCGCATTCACAAGGGCTCCAAACAGGTTAGAGGACACACTTTGTCTTTTAAAGACATAATAACGGCTATCATGAGATTTATTTCAAATTTTGCTGAGGCCAATGCAATCATTTTGCCAGGGAGACAGCCTTATGGCTGGAACACAGACTGCAAGCTGCTTCCTACACATTGTACTAAGAGGCAAGTGTATGATTTGTATGCCGAGGAGACCGATAGGACTCAGAGTGCAAGGAAAGTTTCTTATAGGTCATTTGCTCCTCTATTGCAGCAACTTCTCCGTTTCATCACCAACCTCACGCCTGCGACAGACTTATTTTGGTACTGTCAGCAGAGGTCTGTTCAGCATCAGTGATGTATGAATCTCCCTTTAGAAAAAAAAAGTCAGGCTGCTAGAGAAATGCTCCGTCACTTAGAGGACGCTACAGCAGAAAGATCCCTCTACAACTCAGCAATAGAGGAAGCTAGAAGAGATATGCCCCCAGACATGCTTTTGAAGGTAAAAGACTGTGTGAATTCATCAATGTGTGCGAGGGTGTCTGGGTAAGCTTTGTGGGATTGTCTTTACTGGAGAGATTGTCTGTACTGGAGAGAGAGACAGTGAGACTGGAGAGAGAAAAAGAGAGAAAGAGGATTGCTATAGGAGCAGTGTGCTTCATATGTTCTTTGTATTATTGTACAGCGCATTGAGCACTTCCTTGTGGAAATGCGCTATATAAATTCAATTTATTATTATTATTATACTACTTGATTATAATAATACTTCCCCTGATCTCCAAAGAAATTTTCTGTTGTTTATTGTGATCTTGTTTTGAATGTTTGTTGCGATTGTTTACTTTGATTAATTTTAAAATCCCATTTAAGTACTAAATAAATTTCAACCTCATTTGCAGACAGGACATCTGATCAATCTCCGATAGTGTGATAGAACACGCCTGTGAGCCTTGGAAACCCCCTAACAATAGGGAGGATCCTTCGAAGGATTTGAACCCCTATGGCTTAAACATAAAGTTACTGGTATGCCCACCATGCTTGTTTAGTTGAGACAAAAGCCTGTAGCCTCACAATTCTTACAACACAGACCTAGTCTGAGATCATACACAGCAGTATGCACTTTAACATTCACTCCATATAAGAGTTTTAAAAATGTTTTTAAAAATACTTATTAGATCATTATAAAAAGTGACCAGCAGAGATAAAATAATGCTAATTTAGTTTTAAACTGTTCATTTCAAATCAATAACTTTATTGACTCTACTGAACAAAACCCCTTCTTGTAGATTTCTGTTGAATGTGCAGTAAGCGTTTGGATAGACACAATGTGGGCCTGGATTCTGCAAACTACTGTTTTACAAGTAGATGAAAATGGTACTGTGTTTCAACAAATTCACCCAGAATCTAAAAAATTTGCATTGCAAATGAAAGGAGAAATGTTGAAGGACCATAAGAATAGGATAATATCTGTATGAAGTAAGACACACGTATATTTGAAGCAGAAACAAAGGTGAAACTTTAGAGACGTTTTTCTCAAAACTTTGTTTCCGTACCCTGCCTTACAAAATCGCCCATATCTCAAAAACTACTGAAGATATCTTCAAAATTTGAAAAGCACATTGTTCAGAAATGTACAAGAAAATGCCAAAAAACGGGATTTTTCAAAATGCGACATGTTGTCCCTTTCACCAGGCACACACACATATGACTTTATGCACTTGTGAGCACTGTAAAACACTTACCCCCCAAAAAAGGAAAAAGAAAATAAAACTTCCTTGAATACTTATAAAGGCTTTAACAGTCGAAAACCTGGCATTTATTTATTAAAAATTTATTGGAAAACTGAAGCCTAGCACAGCTTGATATACCATGTGGGTGAAATATCTTTTTTTATAAGGTAACGGCAAACACGAGTATAATGAAAGTGCATACAAGAAAGAAAAAAAAATAAAAGAATAAAGGAATAACTTTAAGACAGTGAAAATGTAGATCAATACACTTTTATCATTAAAAGAATTACCTTTCAAAATGTTTTTTAGAATTAAATCACACATTATAATTGAATTTAGAAAAGTAGTACGCCATGTCCATGCTTTTAAAACATATTTTGAAATACAAATAAGTTAATAAACATAAGCTAATAATAAAATCAAATAAAACCTTTAAAAGCAATTGCAAAATAAAGCAGATAACAGGTTTAAAAAATACCAAAAAAAACAAAACAAAACAAAACAAAAACAAACATATATAGAATAAAACTGAAAAAAGGAACAACAACTAACTTTGCCAAAAATGTCCAGGAGCACGCTGGAAGGGGGGAGAGAGAGGAGTCCGTGGGTGTAGGCCCTCAGGAAGTCGTGTGCCACCTCAAACAGCGAGTTCCGCGTCCTGTCACTCGTAATTTTGTCAGCATCTATAAATAAATAAATAAAACAAAATTTAGGCAATGTTATAATGCTCTCAACATGCGTGAATAATTTCCTTACATTTTTTTAACAGAAGACAAAAAAATAAATAAAAAACACTACATAAAAAAAACGAAAAAGCACACATATACACAAACACATAAACCTGTCCCCGTCGTTTTATGTGGGAAAAATTGTGAAATTATGAAAACTAAGCCCAAAAATGTGAAATTATGCAATTCTGTTAATTTTAACAAAGAATTATAAAGGAAATTAATAATAAGAAATTATGCAAAAAATGATCAAACTTTGCTAAATCATGCAGGGTGCATAAAACCACGAGGACAGATAAACAAATAAACTTACGAGACATGAGATCATTAAAACATCTGAAGCAAGGCTTTTCGTCTTTCTCTTGGTTCACACTAGAAGCTCCATTCTGAAAAAATAAATAAATAAATAATAAAAAATAAACT
>NW_004798228.1:176326-178195 GCF_000002075.1 Aplysia californica | reverse complement strand
CAAACCACCCTAATCAATGTCCATTAAAAATAGAAAACAAAAATATGTTCAGAAAAATAATTTTTCTTTGTGTTTCTGCTGCACATATATAACATTGTGAAATTGTTATCTTGAGGAATGGGGATGGTCTTACCATATGGCGAATGACAAGTCTAAGGAAGAGTCGCATACTGTCTGTCGGGGTATCTGGGACTCTTTTCATGACAGGACACTCCATCTTATGTAGCTTCCAGTCCTTTTTCTGGAAGTGAAAAAAAAACAATACTTTCTAAGAGAACTTGAACTGATGGAAGACTCTGTAAGATATTTTTAGAGCATCTGAGCAGAAAAATAAGAGGTGAGCCATGATCAAATGATAACCAGTAAAAGATAATATCAGAAATGAACAAGAAAGCAATGATTTCGAAAAGGAAAAAAATCATGAGGATGACAAAAACACTTCAATTAATTTCTTGACTTTCTTCTCAAACATTGTACTCACAGACAAATATTGCTTTCTAAAACTGGCTTTTAAACGCACATACACACATACATAGACACACACAGACATACACACACACACACACGCCTTTAGCATTTTTATATTACTCTTGATATGTACACTCAATAAAATTTTTACCTGACAAGGAACTCCGCAGTACCACGTCTTCTTGCAAGAGGCACATTTTTTCAAGGTATCAGAACTTCAAAGGAGAGAAATAAAAATGACATCCGTTATTTAATTAGCTCTGCCCATCAAAGATAAAAACAGGGTTGCTTGTTGTATGATTGAAAAGCAATGTTTATCGTGGCTGCAAATCTGGACTATTGACAGCAAAAATAAAATAAAAGCACAACAATTGAAGAAATGTGGTTTCTTCACAGATTGTTGAGAATTTCATGGAAGACAAAAAAATCAGTTCAGTAATAAGTACCAGTTGAAAGCAATTTAGTTCATGTGAGCCATTCATTAAATATGATTTTAATACGTAAATAATTTACAGAGGTGTTATTATAATGCAGTTTCTGAGACACAAACTGATCAGAAAAGCCTAGAATCTTGCTCTCATGATGTGAAAGGTCCCCAAAGAAACAAGGCTGGGGTTGAACCAGAGCAGTTTACTTGCAAATTCAACTCCTGAACAGATGGGTGTGACGGAAAAAGACCAGGATTATTTGAATTAAAGGGTAAAGAGGTTTTTTCCAGAACATATTAATAGCAAAAAAATGAACGGAAAACCATAATGGCACTTACACTACCCATTGTTTTAGTTGGCACTTGATGATTATGATGATACTGCCAGTTTTAACACACACTCTAGAACATACCGGTGCCAATTGGGGGATCGACAAACCAATCGCGACCTAAAAACAAATTTTTGAGGCAGCGAGTCAGTCAGACAATCAGTTTGTGCCACGATGGTCACTTTGTGCCCTCAGTCTGGCTATCAAACCGAACTGCCCCGATCGTGCCAATGGGAACCCCATTAGAATTTAAACAAAATTCAGGAGCTAGGGTACTTTGACCCAGCCTGTCAGGACCAATCCCGCATGAGAGGGGGCCCCACCACCACCCCAGCAGCAAGACAGAAAATGAGAGAAAGACCCTCATGACAGGTGTACTGAACCACACCATGATCTCCTGCAAGCCTGCAAAGAGCCTACCATTGCACTTACAAAAAAGGGGAAAAAAAGATTATCGAACTGTTTTGTGCAGCTTACAATACAAGTGGGTGTTTCAGTCAGTGGCTTCATTTTGTGGTGAGTACCTCTGGCAGCTAAATCTAGTCTAGCATCTAGTTCACACAGTGATGTTGCAGGGACAATTTATATACGAAGCGTATACAGACCCGGTAACCGGGAACAAAGTCTCGAAGTATACAGACCCGG
>NW_004798228.1:171682-174411 GCF_000002075.1 Aplysia californica | reverse complement strand
GCATGTAAGCTACAAAAACTAATCCTGGATTTAATTTTTAAATTTTTACTTTACGCCCGTTTAGCGAACCGAAAGTGAAAGTCCAATTTCGCAGCGTCGTAATTGTAACTTAACATGTTTTTCAACAAATTTCAAAAGTATAATCTAGAAATATCACCTCGCCAAACAAAAATTGCACCGATCCTCTCTGTATTTTTGCATAATCACATGGGCGAAGGGCTCGGCCTTCATGATAACAGATCCTTTCTTCCAACCCATTGTGACTTGTGATTGCAAACAACACCTCTTTCAAGAGATGCACCAGCAGCAAGCAGCAAGCCTGCTTTCTTGCTTCACTATTCTGTCTCAGTTGATTGGCTTATTAGCTAGCGAAGGGGAGACAACCTTGCAATCCGGAAACAGAGCTAAAAAGTAGGTCAAAATAAACTATTCGTCTTTTTCGTCTTTTTCTTCGTGGAACGATACGATCTTTCCAAGTGACACGACATATTAATTAGTTTAGATTTTCTTCTCTGCCTCTTTCGCTTTCACCCCCCCCCCCCAAAAAAAACAAAAACAAAATATTCAAAGCCTTTTTTGTGGTTTAATTATACACGCTTGTGGTTTAACTATACATACCCACCTCTTGTAGCGATCCAACTTGTAGTGACTGGTAACAACTCTCTGCTCTGCGCCTCGACTGCGACTCACGCGGTCTCCCGCAGTCTGTGGCTCACGCCTCGGCCTGCGCCTTGTTCAGACTCTTCTTCAATGTCAAATAGGTAACCTACTCGATTACTTTTCCGAAATCAACCAACTAACTTCTCGCCCTCGGGCCCCGTGATATCAAGATCAAACAAAACAAAATTAACAACAACAAAAACTTTCTGAAGTTCTTCAACGTGCAAACAGGACATGGTTCTACCCTATCTACACTTTGTACACTTGATTATTCCATTTACCAACCGGCGGTTTTCCTGACTCGATCAGGATACAGCCTGGGAGGGGGTTCGCCTGCACCTTCGTTTCTCGTCAGGGTCTGCAATGGTCTGGGGCTCAAAAATAACAAATATGCCAATCTCATGAAATTTTTCAATTGTTGGGGTCAATTAAATTCCTAAAATAAAATAAAATAAAAAATCAGAAGGAAGATTCTATGCTCAACAATAAATCTACAGGACTCTAATCGTCATGTTTTGCATCAGAGGGTTTTTTTTATACAGGGCCCAAAGAGAAATACTTTTTTTCATCACTGTACTGTACTAAGATTTTTTCAAATAAATTTTGTTTGGTTGCTGGCCTGCAGAAGTGCCATACACAGATTCCTGAATGAATCAGAATTCGATATTCTCAGTGCCTAGTATTGAAAGGTTTTTAGCTTTAGTAAGAGTTTTACGGCACTTGCAACGCAATACAGTAATAAAAGAGCCGAAGATTAGAGGTGTTACAAGAGAGTAACAAACATAAGTAAGAAATAGAGATTTTAAATACGAAAGAAAAAGCAAACCAGTCCCTAACCCCCTAACCCCCTATTCAGTATTAGATCATTGTGTCATCGATTCGACCCTGGCATTATTCGCTACGCTATAGTAACAAACAAGTCACAATATGCTAGGTTACCTTCCAATACTGACTGTAACCTGCAAGTCTAGTTATTCGATTTTTTGTCGATTGATTTTTTGTTTTTATTTACATTTTATAATTACCACCAAATTTTACGAAATAGCATAATACCGCCATAGAACACATTAAGCCATTAAGACTTGAAGTGAAGTGACAAGGGACCACCTAACACGTCATTCATTTATCAAATATCTCGATTCGTTTATATAGTCGGTGTACAAACAATTGTTATATTATGGTTTTGCTCAAAATATTTTCTGTGTCATTTTGTTCATTTCGAAAAAATGTGCTTTCTAAGGGCTTACTAAGGTGTGAAACATTTCCTAATATTTCTTCATTTGACAGTTTTGCTGGATTTGTCTTTCACTTATTAAAGCGGCTTTTCTGTTTTTCTGCTTACTGTTGTTTAACAAGACTTTTTAAGGTAATCGTTTCCCTTACTCAAGCACTTATTTCGGTTTGCTGTTACTTACTTCATAAAAGAGTCCTCTAGTATTGTGTCTGAGTGTTCTACCTTCAAAATCAACTGTGTTTTGTTTCTTTTAAGTCTGAAACAGTTTACTTGTTAGATGATGTTGTGTTATAAAAAAAAGATTAGGCCAAACAATCGGCTAATGAGACTCGGGTGGAGCAAGGGCTGGAGATGGAGGGAAATGACTGAGGAAATGGCTTTTTGAAGGAATACTTTACAAAGATTTATGGAATCTGGAGCCTTTATCCAAGTATTCAATATTATGTGTGAACTCTCCCTCTCTCCTGCCTATCCTCCGCTGCCTTTTCTCTCTGTCTTTCTCTTTCTCCCTATACCTGTCCTCAGAGAAAGTTGCATTTGAAAATAGAAAAAGTTGCAAAAAGTTGCAAGAAAAATTAGCAAAAGTTGCAAGAAAAGTTGCAAGACGTGTATAGCTAAAACAATGCCTCGGAACTATTGGAATACATTGTTGCTATGCTCATTGCAATCAAAAGTAACCAATATGACTTTTGTTAGATCAAAATCAGAAATTAAATGTGAATATCTACAAAAAAACACAAATAAACTGCATGGAGGTTGCATGGTGTACAAAAACAGTTTGTCCTCTGACACATGCGCCAGGCCCTTAAACTCTCGCTGACGATGGGCAGGTGTG
>NW_004798228.1:170255-171582 GCF_000002075.1 Aplysia californica | reverse complement strand
TCTATTGCCAATCTTGTCCAGTCTGTAGCGACATCTAGGTTGCCCGCCTCATGGACAACTGGTGCAGGATCGATAGACTGACATTGCTCACAAGCTTGTACGACTTTTTTCACATCAGCACTGCTCGTTTCTGCCTTGACGTCTCCACCTGCTCCATGTGAGTCTCGAAAATTACTCACATCGTCTCTTGAATCGTGTTTCTTTGGCTTAGGGGGCCTACATTAAAGTTGGTGTTGAGGAAATATTTCAATTTTTATGTTTTAGGACTAGGTTTCTACTGTGAATCCCGCATTATTTTTTACCCCATTTAGGCTTACATCAAAGAAAACGTGTCGAAACCTTGACCTTTAAAAATGGGCTTTTTAAAAGATTCTGTTGGTCATTCAACTTTTAGACCCGTTTACAAAGATCTGAGAAGACTGAGCAGAGCGATTTCATTTTATCTTGCTTTAACCGCGGTCAGAAGAAAGTGAACGAACTATAGCCTGTTTGCATATTATAAGTATTTATTGCCTTACTTTACATCACCGTTACTACTAAAATTGTTCGACTCTGTTGAACTAACATTGACTACACACATGTAGATCTAGTTATGGGTGACATTAATGGGAAACACAAAAATAATGAGTGTCTGTATAAAAAACAAATTTATCACAATTGTCCATGACTCAAATAAGATTTACGTGTTTGGCTTAAAAAAAACAACAACACAAATATGCCAATCTCATGAAATTTTTAAAGTGTTGAGGTCAATTCCTAAAATTAAAAAAATTAAAAAATCAGAAGGAAGATTCTATGCTCAACAATAAATCTACATGACTCTAATCGTCACGTTTTGTATCAGAGGATTTTGATATAGATCTAGGGCCCAAAGAGAAATACTTTTTTATCACTGTAATAAGATTTTTTTAAAAATAAGTTTTTGTTTGGTTGCTGGCCTGCAGAAATGCCATACAGAGATTCCTGAATGAACTAGAATTCTATATTCTCATTTTGAAAAATGTGCTTTCTAAGGGCTTACTAAGGTGTGAAACATTTCCTAATATTTCTTTATTTGACAGTTGTGCTAGATTTCTCTTCCACTTATTAAAGCGGCTTTTCTGTTTTTCTGCTTACTGTTGTTTAACAAGACTTTTTAAGGTAATTGTTTCCCTTACTCAAGCAGTTATTTCGGTTTGCTGTTACCTGCTTCATAAAAGAGTCCTCTAGTATTGTGACTGAGTGTTCTACCTTCAAAATCAACTGTGTTTTGTTTCTTTTAAGTCTGAAACATTTTACTTGTTAGATGATGTTGTGTTATAAAAAAAATATTAGGCCAAACGATCGG
>NW_004798228.1:142602-168834 GCF_000002075.1 Aplysia californica | reverse complement strand
GAGACACCTCATTTCGCATGAATTGATTTTTCTTTCTTGTGCCTTGATTAGAGACCATGTTTGGCACTGGTATGTTGATGTTGGTATAAATAAAGATGCTTTCGATGAGCTGGGATTTCATTTCGGTTGGGATGCTACAAGAAGTGCCTCAAATGACAAAATTACCTCACAAAGAAGGCGTGTAATGTCCTCATTTAGAAGATGGAAGTGGAAGAGCATTCAAAGTAATTGAGACAAAGAGTGGCAAATTTTATTGTGAAGACTTTTCTCCTTTCTTTGACTTTTTTGAAAATATCAAATACCGATTCTTTTGTGTGTTTGTGTGTGTTTTTAAAAAGTTTTAGTACGAGTCTTACAGCACTTGTTACACAAAAACGTCATATTGAGTGCTGAAGATTACAGGTGTCACTAGAGAGTAACAAAAGTTTTAAAAAGGAGAAAATAAGAACGATAGATGCTCCCCGCGACACCCCAGGGTACAAGGGGAAGAAAAAAGTAAAGTAAAGTAAGATGCTTGATAGTAGAGAACAATTAACCACACCATAGAACCCGCCAACCAACAACAATTCTTTTGTTTTGTTGGAATGTTATTCTGGAAATGTCCTACGAAAACATGTAACAAATAATACACACAAAAAACAATTCTTCAAATCTATAATTTATTATAATAGTTACAATCATAAAGACAAATACATGTAGCAGATTGCAAAGGTGGATAAAACAATTACGATCTACAACAGTCATAAAAACTACTCACAAACAAAAAAGTACCTTTCTTCCTCTCTCCCTTTTATATATATCTATCATGTAAACATGGCTTATCATGAAATTACCAATTCTACTGCAAGAGTCATCAAAATACAGAATGACGACTTTGAGCTTTCAAGGCATAAGTTTTCATGATCTAATATCTCGCAAACCAAAGTCAATATTAGGCTACCGAGTTTAAATTATGACCTGAAAGTCACCAAATAGTAAAAACTATCACAACCTTGCTTATTTGTTGTTTCTTTTCACCTTTATTGATGGGGGTCAAAGAAATATATTTCTTGGAAACGAGAAAAAATTTGCCACCTGTTTATGACAGGATAGTCAGAACATTTCCTAGGTAGTGGACGGATAACTGAAGATTTTTTAATGACTAAAATGGACGGAAAATAACGAATCAAAAGAAGCAGAGGTGACAAATGGAATGCAGTCGACCATTTAAAGGGAAGTGTAACACTTTAGCTGAAAGAGATTCTTATATCTTGGTTTTTCAATGAGAACATCCCTTTTCCATACATTGAAAAGTTTTGTACGCTGCTATGCCACACCCTAAAACTTTTTTAGATTAACTGATATAATAGATGGCAAATAATTTTAGATAAAATTCAACAGTGCAGTCATTTATCAGTGGATCAGCCCATCTGGAGAAATGTTAATAATTATAAGAACCGTTCAGTATTTGTACAGTTTTACCTGAGAAACTAACATACTCTTGTGCTTGGAAATACTGTAAAAGCCTGATGTTTTAGTTCACTTCAGTTTAAGTACGAGTTTTACAGCATTTGCAACACCAAAGACGTGTTACCAGAGGGTAACATACAAAAAAGGAGGACAGATAAGGATGATAGAGGTTTGATAGGAAAGAAGGAACAAGCCTGATAACGGGATCCCAGGAAACCAGAGAATTTCATCTTTAGCAAAAAGATAAGATTTAGAACAAAAAAAGGCAAAACGAAAACTCTGCCGATTTGGATTGAAATCTTTTTGCGAGAACAGGAACTTTGTTTTAAACTGCTTTGTGTTGAACAAACTCTAATGAATAGACAATTTGTTCCATTACATTATTACTATGGTATACGCTGGTATAATGCATCAGAATTTCAAACAAAAGATAAGCTACAAAGGAAGCTATGCTACAGAAAAAAAAAAGAGAAGCAACCGCTTCTTTTCACAGGGTAAGGGAGTACACCACAATTAATAAGACAACGTAGGAATACAAACAACAGATTCACACATTTTACACAATGTAACAAACCATAACAACAGACACAAGAATGAACAAAACATCAAACGAATACAAGAAAAATATTCAAAAAGGTAAAGAACAAAAAATAACTAAAAAGTAAAGCAAGATTAAAAAGTAGAACAGGATTTTAAAAAACAAAACAAATAGAAGTTTTTATAAGTATCACAGGATTGATTATAATTCATATCAGATCTCCTAGTTTGAACATCCAGGAAATGACAAACTTTTGAAAAAAAAAAAGACAAATCAATGACCAAAATTCGGACATGCGATGTGAATGAAAATCCTCAGCTGTAGGAATACGGTAGAGTAACACGTTGAGCTGAGGTATGTAGAACAACATAGTAAAGACGGAAATACTGACAGGTGAACAAACGTTAACCCTATCCATACGCTCTGGGGTCATTTTGTACCCCCGGGGTTGTATTCTTCACATTTTAGAATACTTCTAGTGCAAAGATCTCTTTGAAACTTTCAGTATTTTTCAAAAAATCATTTTGACAGATTGCTATGCAAAGCGTATGGACTGGATTAGCCAGTAAATTTCGTCTTTGGAAAGAGGTGGCACAGTGTTCCCCACGTCGTACGGATACGATAGTAAAACACAACGTACGGATAGGGTTGAACATAAAAGCCACCTGCTAAACCCCCCCCCCCCCCCTCCCATCCCTACCTTCCCTATTTTCTAGAAAATTCCTACTGCGTCCACTTCACTTTTCAAAGAAACAAAACTTTCCCAATTAACAAAGGATAAAAAAATCAAAGAGTCGAAATAGAACTTTCACAGAGGCAAGCATACTCTTGATCACTGTTGAACAAACAAAAGAGTACCACATGAACGAGAGTTTGGGCTTCCGAAAAATACAGATAGGTTCCCTTGTGAATTGGTCACCTTTAAGCACAAGGGGGCTATCCCGAAAAATGCTGTTTTGAGAAAATCGAAGGTAAAGTTTCTGAACCCTAGTTCAGTTTCTTACAAAGACAAGGAGAGTTTTCTCTATAACCAAACAAATAAACACACCAATGAAACCAAACGTCTCCTATAGGTAGGCCAATGCCCACTTTTGGTGTAGGTCAAGATTTCTCAAAGCCCCCAAATCAGGGTTAGCCCGCTTGTCCTTAAAAGCGAGCTATTATGTGTCCATGCACATGCTGAGGAATAGAAACTTTGCGTTTGGTCACAATATCCTGACAACAAATAATTCAAAGTTATCTACTGAAAGAAAAAAAAAGAAAAAGAAAAACTCAATGTGTGAATGTATGTTTTGTAAACTAAACACCATCTCAAGGTGAGTACGGTCTGAATTTGCAATGGAATTTCCTGGAAAGATGGTTCACACATATTCGTCATTCACATCCTTCGACAACAGAAAGGGTTTAGACATAACAAATAACATATCAATAGCTAAAAATGAAATATGTGTCATATTTTGGCATAAACACATTAATTATTCAATTTTATTAGTAACAAATGTTTGCAAATATTTTTAGAGTGACAATGTAAGAATCTAACTTCTTTTTTCTTTGCAGTAGCCTTTGCAGAACAAAAACAGCGGTGCATAAATGAATATGAAATAATATATAGATCTAAGTATTGTTTGAAACTTTGCAGCAATAACATCTCCAAAAATTCCCACTCTTGAAAAAACATGAGGGATGAAAAGCATGTTTGGCACTTTTAAGATTTACTACTTGAAAAGGGGAGTACTTGAAATGAATAAAATAATCATTACCTTCTAAAACGGAGAAACAGATTAAAAATAGCCCATGCAAATCGAGGTAACAAGGCCATATACGTGACGTACATATGTATCTAAATAGCATCCCACATTCACTTGGATGATAAAAGAGTTAAAATGGGAGAGTGTATTCGCTCATCACAAAGCACATTTTTTCTTATCTCCAGCTTCCCAACTCTACTCGCATAACTGATTCTTACAGGGTACAAACACTCTCGGAATAGTTATCAATGATCAAAGGCAAGAGGATTTGGAATATGAGTAAACAACTGCTGTAAACTAAACACAAAAAAAAGCTTCAGGAAGCCTGAAGGGTAGATTGAAACAATCACTGGCCTTTTCTCTACAAATGACCACCAAATTAGATGCTACAGGATGAGAATGAAGGCACCTTGGAACTTTAAACTTCTACAGAAAAGGAATTGGTGCTGAGAGAAAATTAAACCCAAGGCATATGTGCATGATGAGCTTTGAATAAACCTCAACAACCTTAAGTACCGTATCTTAATTCTCTGTCTCTGTCTTAATAAGTTTTTTGTGTTTTTTTGGTTTGAGAAACCTCAAGACTTTTTCAGAACACTATCTGCGCAGGGTGATATTTTAACATTTGCATCTGCATTTGGAACAAAATGAACTGGACTCGCTCCTTTTTTGTACGTTCTCGAATTGAAAAAAGAAAACAAAAAACCCCCAATGTTCCAGAAAAGAGCAATCATGTTGAAACATGTTTAACTGATGTATCCATGGGCCTATATATATATATACATGCACTGCTCCTTATTGTACATTCTATTATTGTAAAAAACCCCAAAAAACAAACTATTTGAGAAAAGAGCCATCATACAGATAGCCTACGTGTTTAACTGCTGTATCCATGAGCCTCTTTATATATGTACTGCTGCTTTTTGTACATTCTGGAATTGTAAATTTTAAAAAACTGAGAAAGGAGCAATCATACAGATAGCCTATGTGTTAAACTGCTGTATCTATGAGCCTGTATATATATATATATATATATATATATATATATATATATATATATATATATATATATATATATATATATATATATATATAAGTACTGCTCCTTTTTGTCCATTCTGGAATTGTCCCCCCAAAAATAGGCCTACTGTTTGAGAAAAGAGCAATCATACGGATACAAGTTAAGCTGCTGTATCCATGAGCATATATATGTATATATATATATATTTGTACCGGTACTTTATATCTAGTTCTGAAACAAGAAGTACAGGTGACGAGAGGGCGCCATTCCTTCTTCATTTCTGTACATCATCTCACTTTTCTCACGCACAAATGTATCATTACTATGAAAATGTGCTTCGTTATAGCTTATACAACCAATTTCTTTGGCCCCAACAACGGACTGAAAGGCTAAAGAGCCTGTACTGTACACATCGCTGGAAAAAAATACACATGCTACAGTCTGCCTTATCACTTAATTTGTATATATATATATATATACTAGCTGGGTACCCGATCGTATTGATCGTCAGATCATTGCGGAAACCAGTGCGTACTTCTTGTGAACGGAAGCCTCACTTGTTTACAATGGCGTCTTATAAGACGGACTTCCTCAAGATTAGATCTAAACCAAACTGATGAAAAACTGAAAATTAAACTAGTGACTTCAGACTCCTTGATATAACTGTGTACCCTTTAAATAATTCTGAACCACCGTTATTTTTTTCAAAAATTCAAAAGTTAAGCGGTTCGGAAGTTTTACGTGACGAAAGTGAACTAACTTTCACAAATATAATATATATATATAGATATATATTTTTTAATATATAAATAGTATAAAACGACGGGCCAGCGCTGCTGGTGGGTGGGTGGGGTGGTTCGGTTCAGGGGTAAGGCTTCAGCGGGGAGGGAGGGGCGGGGAAGGAGGAGCCCGTCTCGCCAAACACGTTGGAGTAGGAGTTCTTGAGGAACTGCACATAGTTTTGCATGGAACGGTTCGTGGAGTGGCACTGCTCTAGCCGGTCCTTCAGGTCGTACAGGCGCGAGTTGAACCGGCGCTCGTTCTGTGGAAATATGATACGATATAAGATAAGATCTGTGTCACGGCACAGTGGAATCAGGCGCTTGTCAATTTTTGGGAATGTGGAGTTATTGCTATTATCTGAAAGCTGATTTATTTGCCTTGCTTTCAATGAAATACATATCGATCTGTTTTGAACAGAACTGAACATATTTGCGATTGAAGAGTCCTTGAAAACAGAAAAATGACATATTTTGTACCTTCAATCAACGTTTTTCCGCAAAATTGACATGGAAATGTGTTTTTATAAGGACATAAAAGAGGTAGGGCCAAAAAATTAAAATTTGATAAAAATGTAATAACCGTCATAAAAATGTTTGTTTCTCAGATTCTTGTATTTTGACGAGCACCTGATTTCACCACTCTCCCTCACATATAATACAATATGATAGCATAAGATATGTGAGGCAGCGTGGCGGAATCAGGCTCTCGTCAAATTTTGGGCATGTAGAGTTATTGGTATCATCTTATAGCTTGTTCATTTGTCTTTGTTTGAATGAAAAAAATATCCATTTATCTTGAATACAAGTCGAGATATTTGCGAATGAAGGAGGTGGGGTTTCCTGTTTTCAGAGGTAAAATTGGTGAGAAAATGGCCGCCACAGATTAGTTATTTCTTTAGCTTAAGAGTCGGTGGTAACAGAAAATTTACATTTTTTGTGCTTTTAATCACCATTTTTCAGAAAAATCCACACAGAAATTAGTTCTTTAATGGGCATGAAAGGTGTAGAGCCAAAAAACAAAAATTTGATAAAAATTCACAAGCCTGTGGAAAAATGCAAGTTTCTTCACTTTGATAATTTTGACGAGAGCCTGATTCCACCACGCTGCCTCACATATTACTGTGTGATAAGATAGATATTTTACATGATGATGAAATAATTTTTAAAGATCTTTTTATTTAGTAAGTGTTTTACAGCACTAGCAACACAATATAGTCATATAAGTGCCGAATAATAGAGGTGTTACAAGAGACTAACAAACACCATAAAAAAAGAGGAGAGATCAGGACGATAGATGTTTGATAGGAAGGAAGGAGCAGTAAACCACACCACAGCATCCATCAGCCACCCACAATTATAGTATGATGTGGTAAAACACGATATAGGTTTAGTTATGGTAAAAGTTTTACAGCACTTTGAACACAAATATGACATATAAATGCTGAAGATTAGAGGTGTTACTAAAGAGTAACATACAAAGAAAAGAAGGAGGGAAGATAAGAATATTTTAGGGGACAGAAGGAGCAAACCACATTAGAGCACGAGTTAACCATCCACGATACTTATATAGTACAATGTGATGAGATAAAATAAGACTAGAAACCAGATAAGACAAGATAAGTAAGATATAAAACATGATGACTTCACACATGATCACTTTTAAGGACAAGCGGGCTAATCCAGATTTCCAGTGCTTCCAGAAATCTTGACCTACACCAAAAGTGGACATTACCCTACCTGTAGGATAAATTTGGTGTCATTGGTGTGTATATTTGTTTGGTCTTATAGAGAAAATTTTCCTTCTCTTTTAAAGAAATTAAACAAACGTCAAAAAACTTTACCTACGATTTTCTCAAAACAGCATTTTTCGGGATAGCCCCCTTGTGCTTAAAAGCGACAACATATGAACACACACTTATATTTAATGAAGAAGAACACAATGTCTTGAAAGAGCCCCCCCCCAAAAAAACAAAAAAACCAAAACAAAACAAAACAAACAACAACACACAAACCTTTACTGAAACACATGGAAATGTTCCAAAGTTTTAAACTAGATTTTGTGGGTGGTTGGCGGGTGCTTGGGTGTGGTTTGCTCCTTCTTTCCTATCAAACATATATCACCCTTACCTCCCCATCTTCTTTTTTATGTTTGTTACTCTCTTGTAACACCTCTAATTTTCTGGCGCTCATACGACCTTATGCAGTTGCGAGTGTTGTAAAACCTCTACTAAAAAAAAACAAAAACAAAAAACAACTAGATTTGAGCAAACTTCGTCTCACCTCCTCCTTTTCTCTCTTCAGCCTCGCGTCATCAGCCCTCAGCTGACTCAGCTGTGTCTCCAGGTCTACAATACGGCTCTGGTACGTACGTTCCTGGATGAAAGATAAGATGGAGGGGAAAGGGGAGGGGGAGGGGAGGTTTGACCGACAATCATCAATTAATATAACCAAGCAACTGAAAAAGAGAGTGATATTCCATCAGTTATGAACTCCAATCTGCGTCAAAGAAATTTCATCTAAGTCATAAAAAAAAAAAATGTTCGAAGTCTAAAGAGAGATAAATTAGATACAAATTGTGTTAAAGAAAAGTCCTCTAAGGGACATAAAATTTCCATCTAAATATGTCTTGGAAAATAAAAAACAGTTCTTAATAAATATGAAAAAAATATGTTTTTAATTTACCATCACAAAAATATCATTCATTTTCATTAACTTTCATAAAATGAAATGGTTCTTCATAAACCTTCAGACGACCCCAAAGACCATTTTACAACACAGAATCCATCACTGCAGCGACCCAAACTGACCTTGGAAGAGTATCTGTCTCGGCTGTGCTCCTGTTGCTTGCGGTTGTCGGACAGTGCTGTCTCCAGCTGGCGGGTCAGGCTAGAGTTTTCACGTGTCTTCTCTTCCAGTCGAAGCTAAGATGCAAGATATAATTATATTGTCAGCAAGTTGTTGAAACGTGGGGAGCACGAGGCAGGGGTAGGGCACGAAAAACATAAAGGAGATGCGTGGAAAGGGACATGAGAAAGACGATGCTCACTTGGAACGAGCTTCGAAGGATGGCCCAGGACAGAGATAAATGGAAGGAGCTTGTATGTGGCCTATACCCTGCCAGGGGTGAAAGGCATTGATGATGATTGATGATGAAGCTGTTCAAATGTCGCTACCTCAAAATCAGCCTACCTTCACTGAAAGGGACCCTTAGGAAGAGGGGCGATGAAGCATGGAGCACACCGTCTTCCTAAGACCCCAGTTCTACATTCAAGTACTCAAGTACCTCAGAATTACAAAGTTCTATCTCACATTTTTGGCCGGTTTGAGTTAGAATACCATGAGCTCAGAAGCCAATTGTTCTATCTTCACTAACAAAATCGTAAGATCATTTGGAGTCTTTATCAAGATATTTAGAAGAATTGCATTAAAAAAAGCTTGACATGATGTGAAACTCGAAATTTTTAAAGCTAAATTTCTCTAAACAAGATACTGAGTAGATAGATCTTTGTCATTCTGAGGGAACAATATGTTGTCAGCAAGCTGTTCAAATGTACTTAGCCCAAAATTTCGATGAAAATAAAATTTGAAATTTCCTAATCTGCGAATCAGTTGCAGGTGCTTAAAAAATATGTGAGGCATTGTGGTGAAATCAGGCACTCGTCAAAATACTGTAATCTAAGAAACTGGCAGGTTTGGCAATTTTTATCGATTTTTTTGTTTTTTAGCTAAACATCTTTAAAGTCCATTTAAAAACATATTTCTGTGTGGATTTTAATGAAAAACGTTGATTAACAGTTTGCCATCACAAGACTCATATAGTTAAAAACCCTTGCCATCAAAGACAAAGGGATTTTGGGGAAAATCCAAAGAAACTGTGGGGTAAACATCGCCTATCGGTGAGGTGAGTCAGCAAAGTGTTAAAGGCACAGAAAATAAAAATTTGCAGTATTCAAGAACACTAGAGCTTTGAAAAGCTCAGAAGGTACTCACAGACTCCTGGTGCATCGTCTCCTGTACCTTGGCCTGGCTCGTGTGGAGCTCCAGGTTCTGTTCCTCCAGCTCTTTGATGCGTCTGAGAAGACAGGACAGACAGTGATGACAATATAATATATATATCTAAAAGAAAAAAGTAATAAATACATGGAAAAAAATGAGACGACAATAAATATATGAAAAAATAGAGACGACAACAAATCTATGAAAGAAATGAAACAATAATTATATGGAACTACAATAACTATATGAAAAAAAAATGAGATAACAATAATTATATGGAAAAAATGAGATGACAATAAATATATGAGAAAATATGAGACAATAATTATAGGGAACGACAAAAATGATACGAAAAAAAATTGAGATGACAGTAATTATATGAAATGACAATGATAATATGAAAAAAATTGAGATGACAGTAATTATATGAAATGACAATGATAATATGAGAAAAATTGAGATGACAGTAATTATATGAATGAAATGACAATGATAAAATGAAAAAAATTGAGGGACAAAGAACACACTGAACCCAACACAGTGAGAACTGATAATATAATGATAATAATAATAATAATAATAATAATAATAATAATAATAAAACAATAATATTAACAATGGATAGCATTTGAATAGCGCATATTCCCTCTAAACAGCAGGCTCTAAGCACTTCACAATCTATATTATTACCCCAACAGACCTGATAGCATTCTAAAACAACCTCAACTTCCAGGGAAGCATACAGTGCAAGCAAGTTCCCTTTTTACAGGTGCAAAAACATTAGCAAACTGACAAACAAACATGCAAGCAAGCCCACCTTTCAAAGGCCTCACAGCGGGATTGAAGGCTACGGTTGGAATCGAGAGAGTCATGGCATTTGCTGCGAAACTGGTCAAGGCTTTCCGAGTTATGTTCCAGCTGAAATGTTAGGACAGGAACAGAATTTGATGCCAAGTTATAAATTTACGCACCGAAGTCAAGATATAACAGCTACAATACAATGCTATCCTACAATTTCACCCCCACCGAATAACAAACAAACAAAAAAACAAACCAAAAAAAAGCAAAAATCCCCCCAAAACCCAACCCCTAATTCAATAGGTTATAGATTGTTGTGTTATAGTAATAGTCGTTCATAGACAAACTCACCTTATTATTATTATTATATTATAAAACATTGTAAAGCGAAATGTTCTGAAACCATGAATGTTGGATCAGGATGATCCCCCTTCCATTTTTGAGTTACAATAATAAAAGAAGACACACTTCTTGTTGACTTTGGAAGAAGAAAGAACACGCTGTGTCTACCTATTTTTATTGAACGAATGAACAAATGTAATCCAGTTTAATCCACAAAGTTTTAAGTTTATCAACTATGTCAAAAACCCACCAACCAACAATAGTGTGTCTCTTACAGGGGGGTTGTATAGGATGCATAATTCTAAAATTAGTTTCTTTTTTCTTTTTTGGTCACCAAGAGTGAGGAGAGAGAGACCAGAACGTAAAAGGGAAAAATTAGGAGATAATGACAAAACAATGCCTGCTGGTCAAACATCAACAGCATCTAGAGAAAGAGAAAGAGAAAGAGAGAGGAGAAAGAGAGAAAGAGACAGAGACAGCTATAGAGAGAGAGAGAGAGAGAGAGAGAGAGAGAGAAAAAGAGAGAGAGAAAGAGAGAGAGAGAGAGAGAAAAAGAAAGAAAAAGAGACAGACAGACAGACAGATGGATGGACAGACAGACGGACAGACAGACAGACAGGCAGATAGAAAGAGAGTGACAGACAGAGTGACAAAGAGAGAGAGAGATACACAAGCATGTACAGAAACTATAAAAACAGTGAAACACGAGTGAAAATTCAAAAAACGAACAAACCCAAAACCTCCCCAAAAATCCTATTTCCTACCTTGGAGGTGAGTTCTGCGACGATCTTGGTACTGTCCGAGTTGCGTCGCTCCAGGGACAGCAGTTTCTCGTTGGCCTCGTGCAGACGCAGCTCGGTGGCTCGCAGCAGCTCAGGCAGGGGCTCTAACTCCTGCAGTCTCTGGTGAAGTCGTTGCTTTACCTGCGGCGAAAAACAAAAAGGGGAGTGGAAAGGAGACCTGTGCTGATACTTCTACGATTTGGTTCTTCATTTAGCATTAAAAATTCTGAGAAATTAAGAAAAATAATAGCAATAATGTCAATGATAGTAGTGTTAACTCTTAACCCTATCCGTACGCCCTGGGGTCATTTTGTACTCTCATGGTAAATTCTTCATATTTTAGAATACTTCTAGTACGAAGATCTCTTTCAAACTTTCAGTATTTCTCAAAAAGTCATTTTGACAGACTGCTATGCAAAGCGTACGGATTGGATTAACAAATACTTTCCCCTTTGGAAAGTGGTGGCACAGAATTCCCCACGTTGTATGGATACGATAGTAAAACAGGACATACGGATAGGGTTAATATAATAATTCTATTTCACGTTTGAATCAAAATATGTTGAGTTACCTTCTCCAGCTCTTGTTCTCCCTCCCTCTGAATTCTCTCTTTCTCCCTGGCCTGTTCCTCCAGTTTCACAAACGACTCGTCTGCCTCGCTGCGGGTGCGGCTTGTCTGAAAACCACAACAACAGCAACATTAGCAAGAAGAAAAGACCACAAAAAAGACACTGAATAAATATTCTGAGTAGAAGACACTCAGTCAGCCGAGAATTACAGACTCAGCTCTAGTTGTAAGAAAGGCACTCTCTGATTTTTAGACTTACTTTGAAAAATTAATAAATAAAGAATACGGTAACTAGCTTTGTACATTAATCTAAAAAAGCAAGCAAAATAGCAAAGACAACTTCTAAAGATGTATTATATTATTAAGTACTTGTACAATTGGTGGATGATAATTTGAATCGGAAGAAGAAAGGGAATGTTACCGTCCATATTTTCAAAATTTTTCTTGAGAAGAACAGACAACTGCATATCCAATCAGAACAGTGGAACTGTACAGCATGACAGTGTGCATTATATCCATATATTTTTCTCGCGAATAAATTAATACTTTAATCATAAAATCTACATTTCACTTTTAAAGGTAAGTACAGAATGCATAGGGTGAGGCGAAAAAAACCCCCACAATTCCGGGTCAAACCAGAACAACACCAAATTAAAACATTGATGAAATAACTGCAGAGGAAATCAAACATAAGCATTATCAGAATGTTCCATTTCAAGAGAAGGGAGAAAAACAATTTGAAGTTCAAAGAAAAGAATAGAAGCACATAAAGCACATAATATGTAATGTGATCAATGTGATGTACTGCTATGAAGGAAAGAGTGGGTGGGGGGGGGGGGGGGACCACACAAGTGACTTCTATCATAAAGGAAAAATGAAATAAAATTTATATATTAAGTGATTAATAATATTATACGTGTATGTATGATGCATATTACATATATATGATGCATATATATATATATATCATATGTGTATAAACACAGACGTTTCTCCGTGAACAGAGGGTTTCAGGACTAAATAATGACCGATTTAGATACAAAATTAGAACAAAAACAAACAAAACAAATTTTTTTTTTAAAAAGAAGAAAAAAAAGAAAAAAAGAAAAAAAGAAAAAAAGAAAAAAAAAGAAAAACAAAAAAAGAAATTGTTCTGAGATGCATGGCATGTGAATATATGAAAACATGTTCTAAGATACAACGTTGCATTCACAACCGTCGGTGACCTTTTATGTGATCAGAATAAAAGCAGTCAGTCAAACCTAGTGAATAACATGCTGCGGTGACCACAGGTAGGTAGGTAGGTAGATAGATACATAAAGATAGATAGATAGATAGACAGATAGATAGATAGATGGATAGAGATAGAGAGATAGAGAGAAAGAGAAAGTAGAGAGAGAAAGGTAGGGGGAGCGAGAGTGAGAGAGAGAGACAGAAACAGAGACAGAGAGAAAGCAAGAGAGAGAGAGAGAGAGAGAGAGAGAGAGAGAGAGACAGACAGACAGACAGACAGACAGAGAGACAAAGATAGAGATAGAGAGAGAGCAAGAGAGAGTGAGAGAAAGAGAGAGAGAGAGAAAGAGAGACAAACAGACAGACATACTTACATACAGACAGACAGACAGACAGACAGACAGAGAGCCGACAAATTACCCATCGTCTGCCCAGGTAAGCAGCCCGCACCAAGCGATGCGTCTCACGCATAAACAAACCAATCTATCCAGACGTATTGCATGTACAAAAAAAAGGGATTGGGAAAAGATTAGATGAAATTTTCACTGGTATGACTGATTTGACAATTGGATACCAAATCAGGAGCTAAGTAACAAAAACTGAGAAAAGTAAGAATCAGAGCTACTTCTCACCCCCCCCCCCCCTCTTTCTTTTAAAAAACCACAAAACAAAAATTTTTTTTTACCCCCCTAAAAACTCAACAAAGCCTTTTGTTTCACATAAAAGAAAGCTGCTTTTCAGAGAGGCTGAAATTACAACAAGGCAGCACTATAATAATATACAGTATAATATTTTCTTTCATAGAATTAAAAAAACCAGCTGTGCAACTATTTTAGAGAAAATACAATAATATAACAGTAACAGACAGAAAATTGCAATCACAGCTAGACAACACATGCAATATTATTATCCCTGGAACATTCAGGAACAACTTGAGCGATGTAAAGGGTTGACACCAGGTTACATAAGACAAACAGACAAAAAACAACAGGAACAACAAGAACAGCATCATCATCACCAGCAGCAGCAGCAACAACAACGATAACAACAACAACAACAACAACAAAAACAGTAACAAATGCAGTTATTGAACAAAAAAAGAGGAAACTATGGGGTATACAACAGGCAGAAAACTGGTAATTAAGTCAGCAAAACAGTACACATCATCACATTGTGCACAGGGTTTTCGGGCAAAGTGCAGTGGACAGAGGGCAGGGTTGGCAAAAGCTTTCTTATGCTGCTCCGCAAAATCTGGAGAGGAGTGCGCTCGCGTAAAGTAGATTGGACATTGGAGCTTGAGTACAGCCTTTTGTTTATAATATTTGTACGAGTTAAAAAAATTTTTTAAAATAAAGATGTAGGCCTATTATGCCTTCATCGACAAAATTTAAATTATGTAGGGAACGGGCTTTGACCCTCGCTATGGATATTCTGAGTTCAAAAGGAACAGCCTATAATGAAACATCAGAAAACCTGAGAGACTCGATTAAAAAATTTGAAAAAGAAAACCGGGAATCAAACTCAGGTTTTCAGTGTATGACAGCAAAGCATCTAAGCATTACACCATAGATGGTGGTGGGAAGAATGAAGTAAAGACTGTAGACACAATACATCTAAAAAAATTCCACATATAATAATAATAATTATTATTATTTTTATCATTATTATCATTTATTGTTATTATTGTTATTATTACTATTATTATTAGTAGCCTACTACTATTATTATTATTATCATCATCATAATTACTATTATTATTATTTTATTATTATCATTATTATTGTTATCATTATTATTCCATATATTACTATCAGTATGTATACACCGAAGCATACAAGTATGTACTTTAAAAAAAGGAGTTATATTCCAAAGTCAAAGGAGTTAACCTACACACAGCATAAAGTAGAACTAGAGGTTACACAAGATTAGAAGGGGGAAAAAACAGGGTGGGAGGGGGGGGGAGGTTAGAGTGTTGAGACATAGGGGGGACAGCAAAGCTACTGATTATAACAAGGACCTACAGCAGTAGAACAACATGGGACAGTTATATCGTGCAGTATTAAAATGTTGAAGATAATTGATGTGTATATTTCTTTTACGTTGTGTCCCATTTAACAGATTGGAAAAGAAAAGGGCACGAGCACAAAGAAAATCATATTTTCTGCTCATACAAATTTTCCCTATACTTATAAGACATAACAGAAGTGTTTACAGTTTTTCGGAAAAGGTTTGGTTGAGGGGGAAGGGGGGGCATCTTTTCAAAAAGAAAAATAGAAAACAGGGCTTGCTAAATATCCAAAAGACTATTAATAAAGAACACGCTGAAACGAGCATAATATAAGAGGTATAAATTTGCTTATTCACGATAAATACAATTTGAACCATCAGGATAGCTACCCAGAAAAATCATTCATAATGGTTTAGATAATGATTTAAAAAAATCCCCCCTCCCACTGTCATCCAAAGCAGAATACAGAAATCATGGGAGGTGTTTAACAGCTACATCACAGATGCTGGTTGTTGTCATTATTTTTGTCTCTCTGACATAACTGGCAACTATAAGTCTCATTATAGCAAATATCATTGGCTAGCTAGAATATTTAAATTTTTTATGCCCAAAATTTTATTTTTATTTATTTAATTTTATTTTTTTCACTGCAGTTCCTTAATCTGTGGTATTGATTGCTCAAGAAATATTTCGTCAAATTTAAAATTCTGAAGGTGGAACAAAGCAAAGAAAGCATGTAATTAAGGTTGCAATTTTTACAGCACAAAACAGTTTCTCTTTCTCTCTCTCTCTTTCTCTCTCTTTCTCTGTCCCTGCGTTCAGGGCATTAAACAGTTGAACTACTTGCCAATGGTATATATAATATGATAGCAGTCAGTCACATTTCACCAGGAACAACATAAAACAGTAGTAACGAAGAGGTTGTTGTACAATTAGTGTTAGTATGTGGGAGTTGGGTACGTGCACGCGACATTTCTCCTCACCTGCTCCTTGTACTCATCTATGAGCTTCTCGTACTGGCGCACCGTCCCGCGCAGCTGCTCCCGGTCTTCCTCTGCCTGTTGTGCCTTGTGCTCACATGAGAGAACTGAGTTCTGTGCTCACCAGGAATGAATAGCCACAGCGTGATGGTTGTGGTTTGTGATAAGGGTGGTGTTAGAGGGAGTGGATGGTGGAGGAGGGGTTTAGTTTTAGTGAGTGAGAGTTTTACGGCACTTCTTGCAACACAAATAGGGTCACATAAGCGCCGAAGACTGAGAGTTTTGCGGCATTTGCAACAAAAAAAAGGTCATATAAGTGCCGAAGACTAGAGGTTTTACTGCTAGAGAGTAACGTACAAAGAAAAGAAGGAGGAGAGATAAGGATGTGAGATGTTTGACAAGAAAGGAGTAAACCAAAACCACAGCACCCGCCAACCATCTACGGGTGGAGA
The DNA here is from genome assembly GCF_000002075.1 of Aplysia californica. Classification (NCBI taxonomy): domain Eukaryota; kingdom Metazoa; phylum Mollusca; class Gastropoda; order Aplysiida; family Aplysiidae; genus Aplysia; species Aplysia californica. The sequence continues at coordinate 152,137 of NW_004798228.1, read as the reverse complement.
CGGTAGTGGCGGTACTGTTGATGGTAGTGGGGGGTCATGGTGGTGGTTGTAAAGATGGTATTAGAAGCAGCAGTGGTAGAGGTGGCTGTGGTGGTGGTAAGGGTGGTATTAGAAGTGGTGGCTGCAGTTGTAGTCACGGTAGTGGTAGGGTGTTCTTAGAAGTGTTGAAAACGATGGTGGTGGTAGTGGTTTTGGACTGTTCTAATGTAATGGAACATTTAAAGAAGTTTTTTAGTTTTTAGTTTTAGTAGAGGGTTTTTATGGCGCTCGCAACTGCACAGGGTCATACGAGCGCCAGATGATTAGAGGTGTTACAAGAGAGTAACAAACATAAAAAAGAAGAAAGGGAGACAAGGACGATAGATGTTTGATAGGAAAAAAGAAGCAAACCACACCAGAGCACCCGCCAACCATCCACAGAGAAGTTTTGCCACGTTAGTAGCTGCTAAAGTCATGGTAGTTGTGAAGTCAGCCAAGAAATTGTAAGCGAAGGTGATTGCAATGATGAGCAGTAGTGGAGGTGACGGTTGTTTTGTTTGTTTGAATAAAGAGAAGCACGTCGACATAAGAATGGTCATTTAGTGCCGGGGAAGAGTAAGACAAACAGAAAGACTACAGACAGACAGACAGAAACAACAGACAAAAAGTAAAGAAGTAGAGCGTAAAACCTCACAGTGACATCCTTCAACCACCCATTAACAATAATAATAATAGATAGCATTTGTATAGCGCATATCCCCGCTCAACAGCAGGCTCTATGCGCTTTACACTATATTATTACCCCAGCAGACCATAGTACACTCCGAAACATTCTCAGCTTCCCGGGAAGCATACAGTGCGAGCAGCCGATTAAGCGCTCAAACACTAACAAACTGACAAGATCTTTCGCTGTCTATAGCCGGGTACCCATTCTCACCTGGGTGAAGTGAGGAAAATTCGTGTAAAGTGCCTTTCCCAAGGACACAACGTCGGGCCCTTGACGGGATTCGAACCCATGACCTTACGGTTGCGAGTCCGAGAGGAGTGGTTGACATAGAGACAGTGATACAAATGATCTTGGTACGGGTCTGTTATACTGCTGCGTATGTCTATGTGTGTGTATGTGTGTGTGTGTGTGGGGGGGGGGGTGTCCTTTTTGTAGAGGTATGAATCAAGAATGACTGTCCTCGCTTGCCTCATAAAATACAAACAAGCAAAAGTTGTAGGACGAAATGACAATCAGCCACAAACATTCACCAGCTCTACACATCAGAACACCAGGTAAGAGCTGACTGTTCACACACATAAAAATAAAAAAATAAAATAGTAATAATACCAGCCATAGAGGTCCAGCAGATGGAACCAGTAAAAGGAAAAAGACAGAAAAAAACAGGGCACAGACATCTTTCAAATGTTTTTACCACGATCCAAAAATATTGAAAAACGCAAACAAACAAAGAATAGAAAAAAGGCCTAACAAACATTAGAAAAACAAAAGTAATCTTAAAAAAAACTTCATTCGCACATAATAACAACAGGGCAACTTTCACTGACTTTTAAATCTTTTCGAAAGTAGAAAATATTGGCGTAAACCATACAGAGAAGCAAATATTTAAATAGAAATACACATGCACTAGCCTAAGCATTGTACCTATTATATGTGCACTAGTAACGTCATGCATGCACTGAATCTACGGGAAAAAAAACGGTCTCAATAGAAAAAAAAAGAAAAAAACCAAAACAACTTACAGCTTTATATAGATGCTGAAATAATTTTTCCTTACTTGCTAAATGATTAAACAATCTCCAGTGATGACAGAAAAAATGACATTTTATTTCCATGAATAATTTTTTAAATTTAGCCTCACCTAAAATACACTTCGCACTTTTGGGGTGGTGCTTAGAAAATAATAAAAATTATCTGAATACGCTGATTTAGCTTTTGAGTTTTCTGTACGTTCAATTCATTCTAAAGAATCTTTGCTGGTCCCTTCTAAAATGTTCTCACCAGCATCATTAGCGAGCATAGTTCATGCTTCTCGTATAAAAACAACTACATACAAAAACGGCAAAACTATGCTTTCTATGGGATTCTACAAATAAAAAGCCACTGCGCATCAAACGACTAGTACAAAGAATTACATCGTTTCGGGAAATCACCAACCGAAATTCTAAATCATAGGCAGAAAATTTTGACCTCGAAATTATTAGTCAAGTAAACAAAAACCCAAAGAATTTGGATTGCCCTTGCTACTTTAGCAAGGTTTGTATTGTGCGGAGAATTTTACACCACATTATTTGTCATTTGCTTTTTTTTTTTCCTTTTCAAATAATTGTGGCTATTCTGGGGTAACACTACATCTCAAACACAGATACTTGGTTTTCTTTTGTGCTTTACCCATCATGCAAAGGAACACAGAATATATACAGCTATCTTAAGACAGAATCATCAGCAGGAATATCCAACTATAGTGTGGTAAAAAATGCCTGGCGTAACTGATTGTCAAATATCTCCTAAACTATTGAACGTAGATCCTCCAATGTTTGCACAATGACTCATATCGATTTGTCTTAACTGATGACTATTCTTTCAAATACCTGTACACTGTATTCTAGAAAATTCCTTAATAAATACTAACAAAAAATCCAAGTCGATGGTTTCTACAGCTTTTAAAAAGTTAAGAGCTCCGACAGCTTTTAAAAGCAAGTCCGTCATTGTTTTCTGATCGCGACTTTATGCTTATTGAACGCATGTTTTGAGAACCTGTAGTGCAAAAAATGTGTTCACTATAAAATTAATTTCTCATAACAAGTTTTGCCACTATAGAGTGCCATTGCTGAGCTTTGATGTAGGTCATATGCGAGTGCAAAATGTGTGCAGGAAGCGGGAAGTGCTGTTAACAATCCCATTTTCCGAGTGAAGGAGATTTATAGTATTTTATATAAATTTACGAAGAAAACTTTTAAATCTAGCCTCAATTGTTGTGGAAAAATATGATTCGGTTAAGACAAATTGATACAAACTGCTATGCAAAGTATGAGTGACGGTGATTCACACGTTTAAGAGATAGTTGAAGGTAAGTTGAGCCATGAAATTTTGAGCGCACTATAGCTGATGACTGGCACAATCAGCAAGCCAATCCTTTCATGGATCCTGGAGAGGAGGGAGGAACAGCTATGGCATTGTACTGCCAGTGATGATACCTATTTTCCAACCAAGTATGCACCTAAAAAAGTAAAGTTGTTCCCGCATCCGATCCGGACACTGGGGATTGCCTTGTTAGTGAGACAACTCCCTGGGCCTTCGGCATATTACAGTAGGGTGGCCAGTTCCATTCTACGCCGCCATTACTTCCCTAATTCGAAGTCAGGTACCCATTACTGCTGAGTGGGCAGAAGGTGGTGAAAAAAATCCGTGTCCGAACAGAGGCTCGAACCCGGACTTTCCTTGTAGGCACTTAACCAACACGCGAAAACATCACCAGTGTTTTGTGTCACTCCATAGTGCTACAACAGGGACATGCACGTGCATGGAGTGTGCTGTGTCGTAGGGCTTGGGGGGGGGGGGGGGGATATTTTTATATATATAGATTTAATGCTCTATTTGGGAGTACTTGCTTGTTTGTTTGTTTGTTTGTGTGTTTCCTTGTGTAAAGAGAAGCACATCAACGTAATGACAGTCATGTAGACCTGTAAAAAAAAAACCAAAAACAAACAAACAAACAAACCCCCCCCCCCAACAAAACAACCCCCCCAAAAAAGAGACAGAGGAATAGGAAAAAAAACAGTTTTTGAAAAGTGAGACTTGTCATCCGTGCATGCTCCCCAACCACCTGTGTGTCATAGTTCTTCTACTTACACAGACACTCGGGTGGGTTTTGAATCTCAATGTCTCATTTCAACAGGTGACTACGAACAAAGGAGCCAAACTGGCTACAAAAAGCAAAAACCAAACCCTGAACTATCCAGATCCTGTTGTCGCTACATTTGAGCAGAGGCTCAATCTTTATGGATCACCCTATTATTGTCAAACACACTTGCATCAAAACTATTCTAAAATGTGGGTACATAATCTAAAAAGTGCATATGGTCGCTTTAAAGGACAAGTGGACTAACCCAGATTTCGGAAGAGGGGGGGGGGGGGGGTATGCCCCAGAAATCTTGACCTGCATCAAAAGTGGGCATTGCCCTACCTATAGGAGAAGTGTGGTTTCATTAGTGTGTATATTTGTTTGGTTATAAGAAAAAAAATCTTCTTGTCTTTTAAAGAAACTGAATAAGGGGCATAGACTTTACCTTCGATTTTCTCAAAACAGCATTTTTGGGGATAGCCCCCTAGTGCTTAAAAGCGGCCATATATATATATATACACATATATATATATTGTTTGTTTTAGTAAAGGTTTTACGGTGCTCGCAGCCGCATGAGGTCATATAAGCGCCACAAGATTAGAGGTGTTACAAGAGAGTAACAAACATAAAAAAGAAGAAGGGGAGATAAGGACGATAGATGTTTCAAAGGAAAGAAGAAGCAAACCACACCAGAGCACCCGCCAACCACCCACATATATATATATATATATATATATATATATATATATATATATATATATATATATATATATATATATATATATATATATATATATATATATATATATATATACCGGACACTTCAGAAATCCGGATTTCCAATTTCATCTGTATTTTCGAATTCATCCGGATCACCGCCGGGTTTATCTGGTCTGGATAACCAGCAATGTTGAACTGACCTTGAGCCTCTCCACCTCCAGCTTGAGGTTGGTGTTCTCCGTCATCCTCTCGTGGAGACGTGACGTCAGCGTCTCGTTCTGAGCCTTGGCGTTCTCCTCCACACGGTCGACCAGCGCCTCCAGCTCTGCCACTCGCCTGAGATAGGTCACCGGGTGGGGTGGGGGAGGGAGGAAACACACAACAAAAGAAAAAAATGTTTAATAACAAGACATTGCTTGAGCACCAGTTAAAAATTTATAATAACAATGAAAATAATAACCATAAAAAAAATACAACAGCAACGCCAACAATAAAATTATCATTAAAAAATAAATTAATAAAATAATAAAAATAAAAATAGTAATAATAATAATAATAATAACAACAATAATAATAGTAATAGTCATGATGACAACGAAAAGCCAAGAAGATGGTTTTCAGTTTCTTGGACAGAGAGAGAGAGAGAGAGAGAGAGAGAGAGAGAGAGAGAGAGAGAGAGAGAGAAAGAGAGAGACAGACAGACAGACAGACAGACAGACAGACAGACAGACAGACAGACAGACAGACAGACAGACAGACAGACAGACAGACAGACATACAGACAGAGACAGAGACAGAGACAGAGGGAAAGAGCCAAACAGAGACAATCCTAAATAAATGAATAAAAAGCAAAAGAGACAGACATAATGACTAAAAAAGGGAAAAGAAAAGGGAAAATGAAGGAGAGAAACAGACCACAATCATGGAACAAGGAAAGCAGGAAGTGGGATTTTTTTTTTACAAAGGAGAGGGTTGATTGCTTCATTGAAGAAAATACAAAAATACATCAACATAAATAAAAATTGAATTAAGAAAAAGAAAAAAACTTTACTGTATAGTCAAATCATTTATAAATTAAATAGAGAACAAAATCAGGCTCAACTTGACCTTTAGGTTAAAAGGAACTTATATGACTTTTAAAAACAATTAAACTAGATAGGTAAGTCTCTGCAGTTGTAACTTCAGTGTAACATACTTTTTAATCATAGTGATATAATATCATGGATACAAATTTGATATGTATAAGCCTGTATTAGAAATGTTCTTTGGCATAATATTAATTAATAAAATTGATTAATTACTTTTACAATTTTTTTTTCCAAATGATTTATTTAGAGAGAGGAAAAAAAAAAGAAGAAAGAAGTAGGTCAGATCTAAAATAACTTAATAAGCTGTTAAGAAAACATGAAGAGTAATAGAATGATCGGCAAATTTGAAAGTTAATAATAATAATATATAGCATTTGTACAGCGCAAATCCCCGCTCAACAGCAAGCTCTATGCGCTTCATAATCTATACTATTACCCCCAGCAGACCCGAGAGCATTCTGAAACAACCTCAACTTCCTGGGAAGCATACTGACAGTGCAAGCGGCCATTTATAGGGGCTAAAACACTAACATACAGAGAAGATCTTTCACACAGATGTCCCAAGACAGATCACACTGTTGAGAGTACAAGTACGACCTTTGTGTTTATTGTTCACTTTTATTACAAGCACCCAGTACTCAGCCTCACCAAATAGGACACATTTTTATCTTTCAGCGTGTTATTTTCATCATTTCCAAACAACGTAAAAAGATAAAAAAAAGAAATTAAAACGAACATAAACTCTCTAAATATGAATTAGCAAATTAATGAGCAAATAAGATGCAAAAACAAAATAAAAACGAGCATCAACTCGAAAGAAAAATATGAATTAGCGAATAAAATTATAGTAAAGAAAGAACCCCCCTGGGATGAATGAATGAATGAATTATTTTTACTAGCTTCTAGCAGTAAAATCAGCACTGACCGAGGGTGTGAACACAATATAGAACAGAGGGATAGGAGGACTCACATTTTTAGTAGCTGAGCTAAAAACTACGTGAAACATCTAAAACATGTTAGTAATGTGAGTAAATATTTTTACAAACCCACGTATATATATATATGATATATGTATATAAACACAATTGCAAGAAAATGTTATCATATTATGACGCAAGGGAAATTTTATGAACACTATTGTGCAGAGTAGAAGTGGGTCTGTAAATGTTTAAATATATCACAAGCAGATTACAATAGTCAATTTAGGACGTATATTTATATAAATTAATGTATCATAATATCCAACATCACTTTCATACAGCAGTAATCAAACCATGATAGTCATAATATAACGAACTACAAATGACAAATACGAGTATCAGAAAAAAAAAACAAATCATGACGATAATCGTAAGATACTGACAGGCACTACTGCAGTATTGCTATAACATTTTCCAGACCACAATCACTAGGGTCTTATTTTTTTTTCGTAAGAGTTTCACGGCACTTGCAACACAATAAGGTCATATAAGCGCCCAAGATTAGAGGTGTTACAAGGGAGTAACAAACACAAAAAATGAAGGAGGAGAGATAAGGACGATAAAATATGTTTCATAGGAAAGAAGGAGTATACCACACCAGAGCACCCTCCAACCACTAACTCGGGTCAAATGAATTACCACTCATACTCAAGTTCAAAAGCAAAGAGTTGACATAAGCGTTATCACTCTCAAGTAGGGCCTACATAAAAGTTTAAAAAAAATAAAGTTCAGAGGGTATTCCGTAACAGACACAGAAGAGACATGAGACATGACTGCATCACTTATGAAAACAAATAAGAGCAAAGATAAGATACTGACTTCTCGTGGAATAATAAAGGTAGAGAAAGACAGATAGAAAGGTTATACAGAAAGAATAGCAAACATATCTAAATGCTACATAAAGAAACAGAATAAAAATGTATTTGTAAAAGCTTTAAAAGAATAGATGTGTTACAAGAGAGTAACATGCACAAAAAAAGGAGGAGAGATAAGGACGATAGATGTTTGATAGGAAAGAGGGAGCAAACCACACCAGAGCACCCGCCAACCACCCACACTACACTAGAACAGACACTGGTGTAGGGACAGCATGTACAAAAGACCCGAAAACCACACACAGAAAAAGAATATCAAAAGATCTTGAATGTTATATACAGAAAGAGAAACATCATCTGAACTACCCAAAATGCCAAATATAGAAACAGAATGTCAAAAGACTGAGTGCTCATAAATACAGGAACAGCATGTCAAAAATACTCAAATTCTTAGTACAGTAGAAATAAAATGTCAAAAATAAAAGACCTGAAAGCTAAGTACGGAAAGAAAACCCCCCAAAGATACCCGGTACCTGAATACTAAATACAAAATTAGAATGTTGAAAAGATCTGAAAGCTTGATACAGAAACAGAATGATGAGAAGACCTGACAGCTACATATAGAAACTATAATAACAAAGTCTGAATGCTACATACAAACAAAGAATGGTGACAACCATAACCCCTCTCCCCTTTAAGTCCTCCCCCCCCCCCTTAAAAAAAACAACCCCCCCCCAAACCAAAAAAACAACCCCCCAACCTTTACTTAAAGCGGACAGATACAGGTTGATACAAACCAAAATGAGAGACAAGCATCATCTAGAGGCATACATTAACCTGTCCCCGCAGTTTTATGCAAAAAAAAATAAGAAATTATGCAAACTGAGCCCAAAAATGTGAAATTATGCGATTCTGTAAATTTTAACAAAGAACGAAAAAAATTATGCAAAAAGATCAAATTTTACTAAATTATGCGAGGTGCATAAAACCATGGGGACAGATTAACAGAGAGTAAAAAAGACAGTAGTCGCTATGCACTACGTATCATGTTGCAAAGTTAACGCAAGCAAGGCGAATTGAAGTTTGAGCTGAGTAAGCATGATTATAGCTATTTTTTTCACTAGGAATAGATGAGGTTTTAGTGTTAGAAGAGGTTTTATGGCGCACGCAACTGCATAAGGTCAATGAGCGCCAGAAGATTAGAGGTGTTACAAGAGAGTAACAAACATAAAAAAGAAGGGGAGATAAGGACAACAGATGTTTGATAGGAAAGAAGGAGCAAACCACACCATAGCACCTGCCAACCACTCACAAAGGCGAGTTGAAGTTTGAGCTGAGTCAGCAAGGTTATGGCTATTTTTTTCCACAAGGAATAGATGAGGAAACTAGAGACACTAAACAGAAGTACAAGAAGCAGATCCCACTAGAGCACCCACCGGCCACCCTCTAAACCAGGGATCTCAACAAACTCAAATTACCGCAGGCCGTTAGTTTGAGACTCCTACTCCACACAGACGAAGAGATAATAAAAAAAAAGAAAAGGAATTTGATACATCGACATGCAAATGAAACATGACGCAGCGTGGTCCAAAGCCTAAACAGAGACTGGCATGATCAGAGAATCACCATCATGAAAGAGACTGGCAGAGAAATGAAGATGTAAGAGCAACTATTGGCACAGAGTCCTGTCTGCATTTTATATTTAAAAAAAAACAACCCCACTATGAAATTGTCCATATACAAAATCCTATACATCACAAAACGAATATCTTATGGTTGGAGAGCCAGACTCGAGAGCCTATAACATCAAGCAATCAGGCTGCAAAGGATGAGATAGACCTCGTTAAAAAAAAAGAAGATAATTCGGGGAGTCAAGGAAACCTCTAGAAACTACAACATCTCAACAACAAGAGCTGCAGAAATGGCCTACAACAGAAAACTGCATTGCGTCTCGACGCTTAACGGTAACAGAAGATGAAAAAAGTAAAAGTAAAGTAACACAATCAGTGGCAAGTAGGACTAGAACTATGACCACCGCTCACTGTGTGGACGCTAAGACGGTAAAGACCTGACTATGTAACCAATGAATTACCACTCATACT
>NW_004798228.1:136412-142502 GCF_000002075.1 Aplysia californica | reverse complement strand
CGGGGAGTCAAGGAAACCTCTAGAAACTACAACATCTCAACAACAAGAGCTGCAGAAATGGCCTACAACAGAAAACTGCATTGCGTCTCGACGCTTAACGGTAACAGAAGATGAAAAAAGTAAAAGTAAAGTAACACAATCAGTGGCAAGTAGGACTAGAACTATGACCACCGCTCACTGTGTGGACGCTAAGACGGTAAAGACCTGACTATGTAACCAATGACATCCCAGGCCAGTAAGGCCAGATCCTTGACCAACCGCAACTTAACCGGTAAGATCAAAACAATGACCACCACCCACCTCTCTCTCTCTCTCTCTCTTTCTTCTGGCGCTGTGGCGTCATAAACAGTCACCGATGCCGACAGCACGCAAGAACTCAACACTTGCCCGGGGGTCCTTAAAAAGTGCTGAAAGTGGGTTACTGAAAAGTCCCAGCAGACGGGTACCACCTACACCTTGACTGGAAAAACCAGAACTATGACCACCACCCACATCTTGGCCGGTACGACCAGAACTACAACCATCACCCATATCTTGACCGGTACCACCATGCAGAACCTCGGCAACCACTCACGTCCTGAGCTTCTGACTCTCCAACTGAAGGGTTGTCTTCTCCTGGCCCACCGCCTCCAGCCGGACAGAGCTGGTGGTCATGTGACTGGTCATCTCAATGCTGCCGCGCTCCAGCTCAGCCAGCCGTTGGTTCAGACGGGATATATCCTCCTCCAGGCGTTCGGCGCGCACCTTCTGAGCTCTAGAATATGTGTTATGAGGGTGTGTGAGGGTGGGGGAAACTAAGTGATGGTGAGTCAGGGTAGGTGAGGGTATGTGAGAATATGTGAGGGCAGTGAAAATAAGTGAGAATATGTGAGAATGGTGGAAGTTGGTGATGGTGGTGGAAGTAAGTGAGAATATGTGAGGGGGGTGAAAGTTGGTGATGGTGGGTGAAAGTAGACGATGGCTGGTGGAAGTAAGTGAGGTTGTATAAGGGTATAGGCCGTCCATTTACAAAATAAAACAGCCCGTTTTAAAGAGTAACTTTTTGATTCCCCTAGAAATGGACGTTCAGATTGGGAAACTTAGGTAAACTCTATTTATTATGTCTTTTCCTGTCAGTATTTTTCCCAAATGGATGGTAGCATCGTATCGAAAGTTACTTTTCCCGGGATGAAGTGCCTTTTTCTGCCTTACCAGGGCATGACAACTAAACACGAGCGGTGTACTTACAGCACAGTCCCATTTTCTAACAGTCGGTAAGTAAACGTAATAATAATTAATGTTGTCTTATAAATGTCTGACCCGTAACGGAGTCATTACCGTGCTTTTCCCCTCTATCCCATTGTTTCAAGTGTGACACATGAGAAGCAGACACTGTAAACTAGCTAAAATTGTCCATTGATTAACAAAGATAAAGAGAAAACATTACTTAATTATGATCGGGTGTCAACCATTTTTTTTCTGACCTTTTATATATATAATATATATATATATATATATACACAGACAATTTAATACACATTCGTGTCCAAATTTGGAACTGAAAGGTGCTTTGTACCAAATGTTGTTCCTCTAAACCTGTTTCATTTTTAAGACAGACGGCCTAAAGATGAGAGTGTACGAGAGTGCGCAATGGTGGGCGAGGGTAGGTGAGGGTGGGTGAAGGAGGATGAGGGTGAGCAAAAGTGAGAGAGAGGGTGTCTGAAGGTGGGCAAGGGTGCGGAGCGAGGGTGAGCAAAGGTGAGAGAGGGTGGGGTTATAGGGGACAGACTGTGCAGTGCCAACCACAAATTATAAAAATTATATAGGAATGTGGCCACACTTTGGTAAAGTTTACAAACTAAACTTGAACCTGTAAGTACGTATTATAATACACTAATATTTTATTTTGGAAAACTTGACAATACCCCCCCCCACCCCCCGATCCGAAAAAAAACCCCCAACAACTTATCGCCCCCCCCCCAAAACAAACAAATATACTTAAAAGAACATCGCAACCGTCCCACCCCCACCCCACCATACACATATAAACACATCTAAAGTTGCATCACCAGCAACACCTATCTCTTTCCTAACAGTACCTTAAAATACAAACAGAATTTTTAAAAAGATGATACAATGTCCTCTAGAAGAATCAAACGAACCCAGGTCCAAACTAGTTTTTTTCCCTCGCTAATATTGCAATCTCTGCAAAAAGGCAATGGTAACATAAACAGAACCACAGACTTTTCTTAACCCTATCCGTACGTCGTGCATTACCATCTTATCCATATGACGTGGGGAATTCTGTGCCACCACTTTCCAAAGAGGAAATGTACTTGTTAATCCGATCGGTACGCTTTGCATAGCAGTCTGTCAAAATGATTTTAAGAGAAATACTGAAAGTTTCAAAGAGATCCTCGCACTAGAAGTATTCTAAATGTGAAGAATACAACCCCGGGGGTACAAAATGACCCCAGGGCGTACGGATAGGGTTAAATTGTGGGATGGGGGCGGAAATATCTAAAATTACACTTCCAACAGTACGTTTTTTGCACATGACTTGTTCTCGTTTGAATTTAACCTTTCCAATTATAATTTGTTATGATTTGATGTTATTATAATGATCCAGATTTGTGATTAAAATCAGACATTATTCTGTTTGGAAAGAGGCATTTGAACTAGCTGCCCGATGCGTTATAACCAGAACCACATCTACCAGATTCTAATCACCATTAGTTCGACCTAGGTACAACACAAGGGGTCACCAAAATACAGCCCGCACGTCAGATCCGACCCATGGAGATACGTGAGATAAGAGATTCTCTAGCCTGCCACCATGCCATGGGGGGGGGGGTGATTTTGCATAGAGGGACACATCTCGACAAGATGCTTTAAGATTCTTTAGAGTGAAATCACAAAGTTCCACAGCAAGAAAGATGATAATTTATCTAGAAACAGAGATCTACACAAAATGTTGGGACTCGCTTCTATAATTCCTCAAGAACTGCACGAAGACATGTGAAATACTTTTTCTTAAATTGTCTTTGAAGAACAATATCAAATGATTTAAAAGCTTCCAACTTTACTTTTTACCTTTTTTTACATCCAACTTCCCCAGCTTACCCTTTTCAACATCAGTTTTAGTGTCTAACAATGTATCACCTTGCTGCATTGATTCATTAAAAAAAAAATATTGCAGGTATGCTTACTCCCCTATCGACAAAATGTTCATCCGTATTTCTACGAAAAAGTAAAAAAAAAACAACCTCGAAAAAGATATAATGAGAATGTGTAACTCCTAAGACCAAAAAGCTGATACAAAATAGACTAAATCAAATTTGAAAATGAGCGGGTTAAAGCTTTGGGCTCAGGAAGTCATCCCACTACCGTGCTTCTACTTTGAGAGATAGAAATTATGCCTAAAGCAAGAAAGTGTGACTGTACAGCATTCTCAAGATCTCGATTAAAGACTCCTTTTCTCTTGTATGACAGTGCGATACATGCTATTAAAAGCAGAAGCAGCGACAACAGAACATTCATCTCTATTGACCCAATTATTGTAACCATTCTCAGCTCGCTACGAAGTTAACAGAAGCATTAATCACATATTTGCAACACTTTTTTGTTATTTGCCAAGGTACAAGCGATTGCTCTGAATATATTATATGTATCACGACACAAAGAAAGCGAGGATCATACATGACCAAAGGTTCTACAGCAAGAAACGTTGGTAAAAGTAAGCTTTAGCTCCCCATTTTGGACTTACTTACTTGATCTCGCACGCACACACTGGGTGCCCACTCTCCATGAGGCAACTTAATATGGGTCATCATGATGTTTTTTGCTTTAGTAAGTGTTTTGCGGCACTTGCAACACAATAAGCTCATATAAGTGCCGAAGATTAAAGGTGTCTCAAGAGAGTAACAAACACAAAAAAGATGGAGGGGAGATAAAGACAATAGGTGTTTGTTAGGAAAGAAGAAGCAAATCACAAGAGAGCACCCGCCAACCCCCCACCATCACGACGTCATGCCCGAAAGACGCTTTAATTTTTAACGTGTTACCTTAAGAGTTTAAGAGTGGAGGGACGACATTTACTTTCATTGAAAAGTTCACTTGAAATTCCAAGAAGTACTGGTTCACACTAACCAACCTCCACTGTCTTCTTTCTCCATTCTGACAGAAAAACACTTCGAACGATGTGGGGCGCACCATGGACAACACTCAATTCTTTTTCTTTTTTAAGTAGGTGTATTTTCATGTCTCCAAAGACACAATTTAGATCATTTAGGAGGCAGGCTTCAACCATGCTACATCTAGAAAAAAACAACAACTGAGGTACTGGATAAAAATTTTCTTACATCGGGAATAGAATATGGGCCTCCCCACTACATTCGCCTGTTTCCGGTTCTGTAATAATAGTAATAATGGACAACCATGGCTCCAGCGGCTAAGTGAGTAGTGAGTTTAGACTCAAGTAATGTCAAGCAAGTGTCGGTGACACGGGGATCAGATGGGTGGTCACTGGGGTGTGTCCTTGAGCAAGGCACGACAACCCTCGCTCAAAATACAGGGTGCTGCACAGTGGTGACCGACAATGGCATAGTTGTAAACTGTTCTGTATTTGTGTAATATTGTGTATTTATGCATGTATTTATGGATGTACGTATTTATAATTATGTATATTTATGTATGTATATATGTATGTTTGCCATTGTAAACCAAAGTACCCTTCCGGGACAAATAAAAGTGTAATTTATTTTTATTATTTCTTTAACCTTGCTGAAGTCCTCTGCCTTTTTCAACATGTACGAGTAACTAAGCCGAAGGACAAAAAAACCCCCATATTGTTCAGCGGATACTTAAACTACAAAGAAGGCTATATCAATTAGCCAAAAAAATATCAGATGTGAGACACACATTAGACCTGGGCGCATTCTTTTCTTCTTTTCTTCCCTAACCAACCTTCAAACACCCTCCCCCCCCTTCCCCCCGAAAAACAACAACCAAAAAACACAAAACCCCCCCTCTCCAAAACCCTTAACAGATATTCCTCTGAAAAGTTTAAAAACCCCTCCAAAACAAAGACCTTTCCGCAGCACTGAAGCCAGTGCGACACCCTCACATGCTGTCAACAATCACACACCAAATGTCTTAGTTTTAGTTTTAGCGTTTTACGGCACCTGCAACACAATAAGGTCATATAAGTGCCAAAGATTAGAGGTGTTACAAGAGAGTAACAAACACAAAAAAGAAGGAGGGGAGATAAGGACGATAGATGCTTGATAGGAAAGAAGGAGCAAAACAAACCAGAGCACCCGCCAACCAACCACACATGAAATGTCCTACAAAGCGTCTCACACCACAAAAATGCAAACATCCACACGGGTGCCGCAACAAGCCAGGGCAATGAGTATTAAAAAAACCACAAGGAATTATTATTGCAACAATAGATGATGTATTAAGGTGTGGGTAGCACAAGCAACAAGCATGCATCAAGCAGTTACTGTAAAAAAACAGACAAGACATGGCGTTCAACTCTTTGTCTCTGTGAAGTGATAGTGTCACATACAAAAATGACGTCATTAGAAGCTAAGAAAGCTAAGCAAAGTCAGAGAACTCATTCATTATTTTTAAAAAGGGGGCATTATCTTTTCTTTCTGAGCAAACTCTCTTGTTTGAGGAAGCTTGTTCTTTGAGGATTATTTCGGAGTCTTATCGATCATTACTTTCCTTTTTCTTCTTTGCTTCAAGGCATTTTAATACCAAAACCTCAGAGAGAGAATGTTTACTTTCTACTTACATGTGATAGATTTATGACTAAATTGCTCAAAGTGCACAGATAGCATATTCTGCAGGCTCTAACTAACAAACGCAAGCAATTTTTACCCCCTACATTTTTCATCCCTCTTTTTTCAAGTTGCCAAAAAAGAAGAAATTTCTTTTTATTAGAGACAAAGAGTTAACAGCATAGCATGCAAAATTAATTATGATAACCAGAATGGCTACCTATGAGGTCAGAGGGAACAAACAAACGGGCTGGGTGTACTGAGCCCCATCATGGGATATTTGAGATATGGTGCACACAAAGCAAAAACAAAACTATGCGGG
>NW_004798228.1:114931-136312 GCF_000002075.1 Aplysia californica | reverse complement strand
CTCTACAACAAACAAAAAAAAACCCATTTTTATAGATGGGTGACAAAAGTGGCAAGTGAGCGAGCCTTACTTCTGCAAAGACAGACTTACCGAGCGGCTTTTTTCAGAGCGTCCTTGTCCCGTTCTCCGCGGCCGCGAGTTGAGTTCACCGTCTCCAGCAGCTGTTCTTTCTCCATCCTGTCCTGAGCCAGCTGCCCCTCCAGGCTCTGGGGGAAGACGGAAAAAGAAACACACGATGAAATAATTCACTGGCATCTGTGTGTGGTGTTGCACTTAGCTGCTTCTCTGTTGTCAACAGGAGACCTAGTTTTTTTGGGGGTTTTCGTAAGAGTTTTACGGTGCTCGCAACTGCGTAAGGTCATATGAGCGCCAGAAGATTAGAGGTGTTACAAGAGAGTAACAAACATAAAAAAGAAGGAGGGGAGATAACGACGATAGATGTTTGATAGGAAAGAAGGAGCAAACCAAACCAGAGCACCTGCCAACCACCTACCAAGACCATAGTTTGATTTCTAAAAAACGCCAAAAAACAAAACAAAAACAAAAAAACTGTAACTACACTTCGAACCTACCTACTAAAAGATTCATAAACATTTATCTATTGTTTCACATTGATAGTTTTGTTGCACATGAAAAACATACCACTTCTATTAAGAATTAAAGAAAATGAAATAAAATTTTTATTTTGTGTAATGGTTGCCATTAAGATTACAGGTAGATTTTTCACCTTTGGTACCGACTTTGAAAAAAATCACCGTAATCTGATTTGTCTGTATGATAGAAATCAAATCTGGGTGCCCCAAGCTGAAATCATATCAACATAAAATTGCGCCAGCGGACTATCCAGATCCGTCCTGTCAAGCCTGAAGGGAGAAGAACCAGACTATGGACCATGTCGTGTTCCTGAAATGTCCCGCCAACTATCATGCCAGAACACGTCTGCTGGGACACTTCAGTGACACATGTTCAGTACTTTTCAAGGACCCCCGAGTGAATGTTGAGTTCTTGCGTGCTGTCAGCATCGCTCACCGCTTATGACGCCACAACGCCAGAAGAGAGAGAGAGAGAGAGAGAGAGAGAGATAGAGAAAGATAGAGAGAGATAGAGAGAGAGAGATCTGGGTGTAATTGAAAAAGATAAGAAAAGAGAAAAAAAGAACAAAGCTAAATAATATGACGAAAATTTTGGGACGTACTCGAATCTGCACAGCCATACGGTTACAGTCAGCCTCCTTGGTCCTCAACTGTTTCTGGAGGTGGCCGCGCGTGCTCTCCAGAGATCCCTGGAGGTTACTCAGTGCCAACCGCTCCTCCTGTGGGGTGGGGCGGGGAGGGGAAGGGTACAGGTCAGTTGTAGTTTTAGTTTGAGTAAAAAGAAGCACACTGACACCATGGGTAAAAGTTCGCTACCTCAGTGCTTTCTTGTCGTATCTCCATTATTAATAACAGTGAAAACAGTTCATAACAAAGAGTGAGCTTAAGGAGAAGTCACATTTTCAATGTTAAAAAATGGAGATATGACAAGAAAGTACTGAGGTCGCGAGATGGTCACAACCATTTTGCCCGATAACTTTCAAACTCATAGCATCTCAAGGGGTTTTGCCTGAAAAGATACATTTAATCGAAACACCCCCGTACTGTCGATTTCTGCTCGAACTTGAGTAGCAGAGTTAAAAAGTCTGACTTTTTTAAAGACAGTTGTCAGGTAAACAAAAGAAACTCGTGCTTCACGAGATCGACACTAGCCCAGTCAAGGACGGCCGTCACCAGCATTATGATGCCGACTGGCTTTCTCTTGCCGGAATTTCCATCCACATTTCCGCCAAAATTTTACCCATGATTGACACAATAAAAGTAATTTATTACAAGTAGAAAAAAAAATTAAATTAAAGGTGTTTTTATGCACCCATCCACACAATTGAGATCATTTAGGAGGCGGGCTTCGATGATGCCTGTCAGGGCCAACCTTGGCAGAGAGGGCTACAACATCCCAGCAAAGATACAGAGATACTTGATAAAAATTCTCCACACACAGGAATTGAACTCAGGACTTCTGTATGTGACAGGAAAGTGCCTTACCATTACACACAGACGTTGGTATAATATTATTATTTTTATTGCTACTACTGCTACCATTCTACTACTTTAAAAAAATAATGAAAACAATATAAATGATTATTATATCACATGAACCCCCCCCCCCCAACTCTCGAGGTCCTATTCCTCTTCCATACATGCAGAATCGCTCGATACTTCTTAACTTTAAACAATTTTTTTTCAGTACCAGATCTTAAAGTATACAAGATCTGAAACCTAGTCTTCTAAAATACGGACCTAAAATTAAATCCCAAAAGCCTTTCATAACATATGTATGCTATAAACGCTGTATTAGTTAAAAGTAATACTAAGCAGGATCTGAAACCAACTCCTGTATAATACGGACCTAAAATTTAAGTTCTAAAAGTCTTTCTTTCATTTATATGTATGCTATAAATGCTATATCAGTTAAAGCAAAACTGAGCAGTCCTACCTTTTCGGCTCTCAGCTGGTTCCTGATGTCAGCTATCAGACCTTCACAGTCTAAGAGCTGGGTCCTGAGGCGCTGTAAAGACAACAAACATAGGAAATTATGACAGTAACAGAACAATGGACAGTATTAAACATCTTTCACATCTAGTCTCAAACAAAACTCCCCAACTGCACCCTAATAAACCCCCCCCCCCAAAAAAAACAACTTAATTAACAAAAAGGACAACACCCTGCCCCACTAAAAAACAAAACAAACAAAAACCACAAACAATGTTTCTAAATTTAAAACAAACAAACAAACAAACAAAACAAAAACCCCCCAAAACCTAAAAGAAGTACCAAAAGAACCCTGCCCAAAAGCCCCTCGCACTCACTTACTCACCTCATTGGACATATCAGCATCTGCCAGCTTCCTCATGAGCACGTCTCTCTGCTCGCTCAGCCGTAGCCCCGAGGCCTCGAGTCTGTGCTGGTCTCGCAGCAGACGTCGCAGCGTACGATTGGTCGCTTCAAAGTCAGCCATCGACTCGAGGAAAACGTCCTTCTGTTTGGCCAAGCGAGCTTGATCAGCCGACGATAAACGCGTCTCGTCTTTCAAGCGACGCACCAGGTCCTTGAGTTCCCTCACCTGAAAAAAAAAAAAGTATTGATGTGATGTATTCTTAAGAGGGAGTAACTGTGTGTGGTCGTGATCGTTATATTATGCGAGTTATGCCCTTTATATCTGTGTGTATCATGTGACCATTAAGATGTGCTTTTCACGTGATCACTCACTAATCACGGCAGTTCAAAATAAGCTCTCGAGCAGATAGCACATGTCGTGTTTACGATACTATAATGGGTGTGGTGTGTTAGCTTTACTCCAGTATATACTTTAGTTTTAGTAAGGGTTTTACAGCACTTGCAAAACACAATAAAGTCATATAAGAGCCGAAGATTAGAGATGTTACAAGAGAGTAACAAACACACACACAAAAGAGGGGGAGAGATCAGGACAATAGATATTTGATAAGAAAACAAACAAACAAACACACACACATTCACCCCCCCCCCCCCACACACACACACACTTCACCTGTTGGGCAGCTGCCTGCCCATCCATCTCTGCCTCTATAAGCTTCTTCATCAGTTTTTCTCTCTCGTAGTTCAGTAGATCTTTCTGGCTTCTGTGAAAGGTAAAAGAAAACAACCAGTCTATAAAATTGCCTTGAAACATTGCAATAACTACACAAAGTACAACAAAGAGTAAGAAGATAAACACTGCAAATCACCATCAAACGGCAGTTAAAAAAAAAATCAACCAGGCATGAAGGTTATGTAATCAATTACACAAAAACAATAAATAATTTAGTTGTCAGACAGGAAACTTTAGTACAGCATGAGAAGGAATGAGATCAAAATAATTAGAATTCACAGGAACTTCCACAAACCCAAACTCCGATAAAACATACATTTTTTTGCTCGTTTTCATTGACAAACTAGTCATAACAGAAATCACATTGAAACACCTTAATTATTACATGCTGTTTTCTTACAACTATCTCTCTAAACAGATAGAAAATTGCTGCCATCTCCGAATTTAAAGCTAACTTTTAAAAATTGTGTCAAGTCAGTAGAGTTTCTAGTTCGAATCCCCCCCCCCCCCACCCTCCTCAACAAACAAACAAACATAAAATGGAGAAAAAAAACCCTTGAGCAAAGAAAACTAGTAACATTGAAATGAGACAAATCTCTTCTCCAACAGTAAATTTGGACAGAAAGAAAGACAAGTCAGTTCCATAAGTCCCAAGAATTTTTTTTAGTCAGAGTTTAACAGCACTGACATGACAAGTAGGTCATATTAGTGCCAAATATTAGAGGTGGTACTAGACAGTAACATACCTAGAAAAGAAGGAAAAATATGGACAATAGATGTTTGATAGGAAAGAAACTCTTGGATGTAAAATAAAGGACAAATGTTGCATGCAGGCTGAATGAGAAAGTGGTCGGAGAATAACATATTTAAGTAGATATAAAAAATGGTGAAATGGTAGGGGTTAAACGCCCCTGTCAACACTATTAGATTATTTAAGAGGCGGGACCTCCTAGTTTAACGCCCGTCTCTGAAAGGACCGAGCCAAGTGGGAAATTCGTGTAAAGTACCCTTCCCAAAAACACAACGTTGGCCAGAGCTAAGGCACAAACACCCGAACCCGCAATCTCACGATTATGAGTCCAGTAGCCTAACCACTAGGCTACCAATGCCACTAAGTAGATATTTCAGATAAAAAGTGATGCAGATATGGAAGAGACAACAATTATATTCTTGGTCTAAAGTACCAACGTTTTTAAAACGTAGCAGAATAATCTGGGTGTCACAACGTTTATGGAAGAATTAGGAAAGTGATTAATAATTTAGGGTCTTTTAATGTGGCCACCACAAACATAAAATACGAACTCAAATTATTTTGGGTGAATCAAAAACTCAGGAATAATAGTTTACTGATTTAGAATTACAATAGAGTCCAGACGTAAGCTGAAAGAAAAACAAAATCACTGGGTTTTTTTCTTCTATTTGAGCAACTTGTCGCAACCAAAAACTCTAAACACTAAAGAAAACCCGAGGCTCCAACAAATTTCAGTTCAAGTGGACTCCTCTGCAAAAATGTCCAGATAACTAGCATCCCTAAAACAAATTTAATGAAACCACAGAATTGAGAACAAAAACGTGAGATGTCGTGATTTCAGTTTGACTAAACTAGGAACAGGCACAAGTGAATGCAGTGAGAAAATTAATCACAAACAGGGTCGTAAACCCATAACATAATATTATTTCTCTATCTCTAGAACCAACTACCCGAACGAACCAAACACGTAAAGTGAACATAGGTAACTAGGGGTGCCTTCTGGGTAAATGTAGCGCGGGATCCGCAGAACTTTTTGGGAAAAAGTTGCCTTACTTACGAAAGACCGAAGAGACTTCTTAGTACATTAATTCAAAGCCTTTTTAGACACAAATAGTATATTATTTGTTGGATTGGAATCCACAGGGTAAGAGATCAAAAGGAAGGGCATGCGTAAACTGGAGAAAAGTCACAGAGAATGATGCACTAACCGAAAAGTAAAACAATAATTATGAAGAGGCTAGCCCAGTATAGTTTAGTTTTAGTAAAGGTTTTACGGCACTCACAACTGCATAAGGTCATAGGAGCGCCAGAAGATTAGAGGTGTTACAAGAGAGTAACAGACATAAAAAAAGAAGAAGGGGAGATAAGGACGATAGACGCTTGATAGGATCTAGGAAAGAAGAAGCAAACCACACAAGAGCACCCACCAACAACCCACGCCTGGGATAGGGTAATGTGGAAAATGTTTGTTCATGGTTTATACCCTGATTCAGGCAGGGTGAGAAAGGAAATGAGGATGAGGTAATTTCAAAGGTGAAGCACATGGCCAAGACATTAGATAAAAAAACAGAAGAAAGAAAGAAAAAGGGGGGGGGGGGGGCAACAGAGATAATACACTAAAACAGTGCTCATCAACATCTTTATTTAGGAGCCAACGCCCACTTTTGCCACCTTTAAGCTCAGGTTGGCAAGTACTTTGCTAAAATAATAGGCCAGCTCTATTCCGACTCAAATAGTCACTTGGAAAAAAATAATGCCAAATATCTTACAGCACTGACGTTAAAATAAATTACACTCTTTCCACAACTTCTAAGGGTTGTATCTCCTACTGGAGAGAAAAAGGTCTATTTACCATCCCGAACATACAGCAGAATATATCCTTGTCTTATGAGAAAATAAAAATCAAGAATCTGCATGTAATCTTCAGCTTGCACTGTATGCTCCCAGGGAAGCCGAGAATGTTTCTGACTATTCTAGGATCTCTGGTGGGGTAAAACGGTTGTAAAACGCATAGAGCATGCTGTAGAGTGTGGATATAATGCACTATGTAATGCAGAATTATAATTATTCTCAATTTTCCTTTTTTTTTAATACAGGAAATTTCAAAAACAAGGGCACCCCTAGAGAACCTTGACCATGCAGAAAGGAGAAAGTGAAGAGGTCAGAGGTGGAAACGGATCGACTGATTCAGCCCGCAGTGCCACTCACAGTGACTGACTATCTCCTGTGTTTTGACGCAGAGCTGCTCACAGCGGCTCTTATCTATTGCTCCCTTTCTTCACATCACTTTTCCCTCGTCTTTTTCTTCCTTACCACTTACATTCAACTCTTTTTTTTCTAGTGCCATTGAATGGTATTCTTAAGATTCTAAACATCTATATACTCCACACAGAGGTTTTATAAAATTTAGATATGATTTTTTTTTAAACCCAACATTTTGAGAGACCACCCGTGAGGTCACGAAGCGGTCACAAATTATTAGCGTCCGGAGTCAAAATGATCTGCGGGCTGAATCAGCTAACCAAACATCAGCTCACACCTGCTGGAGCGGGTACCGGCATCAGCGATCACAAGCTCAGTGCTGATGAAGACATAGCAGTGGACTAGAAGAACATTTCCAAATTACATGCATGAATATTCGACATTCTATAAATACCAGGTAACCCTCCCCCCAAAAGAAAAACCTTTACCCAGGGAGACACCTTGTACAGAAAATCTAGCAGTGCTCCTGTAACCAATATGATTAATATATGGAATACATCTGTTGCAAATATCTTTAAAATAAAATTAAGCTTATCAAAATCTTTTTAAAGATCTCTTCAAGCAAGATTTCCCTTTTTGAGGCCAACAATTTTCCTCCGGATCAAGTAGAAGTACATGATATATTTCACATTGTAAATAAAACCAAAAGCTACAATCAAACTATAAAAAGTCCACTTTGAGTACTTTGAGTCTTCATTTCACAGCATATTTGAACATTATTTTCAGCAGTACATTCAAATATGACCAACAGTCAAGAACATCATATAACCACCAAAATATATCTAAATAAAAGTAGATTTGTAATTTCAAATATATACAAATAAAACTGAAAAAAAAACACACCAAAAAAAAACAACCCTCCCGAAAAAAAATCTCACCAAACAAATAACAAAAACTCCTGTGATCAAATGTTTCTAAATGCAGCTGCAAAGCGCTATACAAAGTTTCAAGTCAATAACAAGATGTACCATGTACAAAAGTTGCAATTTCTAAAAAACACAACAGTTCAACAATGACATGTCGACAGTACCTGGTGACTGAAGAAGAATTTCGATTGTCTTCACTGGATGATACAAAAATTGCACAATAAATCAATATTTTTGTGATAGAATACTTACGAATTACTTCAGTATATTAGTGAGAAAATATTTCTCTATTAAGAGAATTGCCAATTCAAATTTGCATGAGATCAAAGGATGCATGATATTCAAAGCCTCATAGTCTGCCTAGATCTTATTTTGAATGCTTATAGATGAATATTTAACTTTAATCAAAAACTTTTCTAATCATTATTGCTTTACTAATTACAACACAGCGCTTCAAGTTTTTAGTTCAGTTTTAGTAAGTTTTTTCCCGTGCTCGCACTGCATAAGGTCATGTGAGCACTAAGGGGACCGTAAAACCGTAACAGGCACTACAGTAATCCAAACCCTAATTTTTGTAATTTCTTCACCCCTTTGTTTTTAAGTCACGTTCAGAACAACATCTTTTCTAAAGAAGTAATGAGTGGAAAGTAAAACTTTAACATCTGGCTCAAACACAGAACAGCCAAAAGGAAAATTGCAAACTTGATGTAAAGAAACAACTCCCAGTTGTATGGGAAACTCAAGAACTCAACTCAAAAGCCATTCCCTCACGGCGAAAAATCATTCAACAGGAAAGAAATTTTCGAAGACTACAACTTGGATCCTTCACCTATTTGAACACACCAATTCCTCCAACAGTGAAATATAAAAGAGTATCTTCAAATAGAACATAATAAAACTCTCAACCGTTAAAAAAGGACACCTTGATACCCATGAGCTTGTGTCAACATCAGAGTTAAAATCATTGATGTTGTTGCTGCAAGAACCAAGATGTCAACACCTAAATCAGTCACTGCACAAGAGATAATGATAATAATGCTTCTAGAGATAAAACAGCACCTGGACATGGATGGCTGGTGCCTCTATAAATAAATCATTGATGGTCTGGTTCTAGAGATTTACACTTGAGTATTTCAGCACATAATATAAAAATTCAATAGTTAGATTAAAGAAAAAAATAACGACTTTAATGAGCTCACAATATCTCGATGGGATTGTATCTCAATACCTTTATAAACAAAGAAATCTTGTTCATGTAGTTGCTTATACAAAAGTAAAACTACTGTGCAAGTGGATAAGAGACTGTTAATAGTTAAGTAGTTATTGTCTTCAATCAACGAATTATAAGAATGATTACATTTCTTTTGATTTTTTGCTATACAGCTCACAGAAGCAAAGGAAGAAAATATTGAGAGAGATAGCTTTAATACCTAGCAAAAGATCGAGAAGTTGCACTGAACAATGACATGGACCCTAGTTCAGAAGGAGGTAGCGAGAACAAAATAAATATCACCCTAGTGTCAAGGGAGAGTGAGACAGAAGACAAACAAAAGCAATAAATGAAGTCACAAAGAGCATACTCGTACAGTTTCCCGCCAGAAAAATATGGCACAACTGTCTGTCTGATTGACATGTAATTAGCACGCTACAATAATGGCATTACTCACTTATCACAGCTCTGAGTAAATTAAAAATTGAAAAAGAAAGTTCCTGACTTCATGCCATCCTTCTTCCTAACCGAGGCCATATGTGAGGCATTATGGTGAAGCCAGGCGCTCGTCAAAATAATGAAATCGAAGAAACAGGCATTTTTCCGCCAGTTTGGAATTTTTATTGAATTTTTGTTTTTCGTGCTCAACACCTTTTATGTCCAAATAAAAACTCATTTCCATGTAATTTTAACTGAAAAACGTCAATAAAAGGTACAAAATATGTACATTTTCAGTTTTCAAGGACTATTCAGCTATTAAAGATGTCTAACTTTGGCGGTCATTTTCTCGCTAATTTTTCTCTGAAACCCTGAAACCAGGGGACCCTCACCTCCTTCAATTGCAAATATCTCGACTTCTATTAGAGATAGATGAGTATTTTTTTCATCAAAAGCAAGGCGAATGACTAAGCTTTCAGACAATACCAATAACTCCACATGCCCAAAAACTGACGAGCGCCTGATTCCACCACTTCGTGACACATATAAGGATTGTAGGCACAGTTTCGTTATTCTGAACATGGTTCAAGGCCAAGGTATAGGGAATGCTTCATTATGGCTTTTTAAAGTCTGATTTAGACCAATATGGTAGCACGTTGATGGAACATTGAAGATTATACAAGATGAGAACAATCATTCAGTCTCTCACTCCCTCATGCTTCATTCCAGTCAGTGCCGACATCAGCTCACTCAGTGTCTCGTCTCAACTGTGCTGGTAGCCTGATGCCTGCAGTGTCCTCCTTAGTTTTGTAAAACCCCTTCTTTAACCCTATCCGTACGCCATGGGGTCATTTTGTACCCCCGGAGTTGTATTCTTCACATTTTAGAATACTTCTAGTGCGAAGATCTCTTTGAAACTTTCAGTATTTCTCCCAAAAAATAATTTTGACAGACTGCTATGCATAGTGTACGAATCGGACAAAGAGTAAATTTCCTCTTTAGAAAGTGGTGGCACAGAGTTCCCCACGTCGTATGGATATGATAGTAAAACACGACGTACGGATAGCGTTAAGCTTGTTGTGATGTATCAGTTCTTAAATACACATTCTTTCTGCACACATATGAAGGTACAAGCTACAAAGACTGCTGTCCTGTGTCAACCATAGTAACAATGGTGGCTGTTTCCACAAAGTAAGTTCATAGCAAAATCCTCCGACTGATTGTCAATCTCCTGGTAGATCGCAGTACTAAAGTAAAAAAAAAGTTGTTCTCATATCCGATCTGGACACTGGGGATTGCCTTGTTAGAGAGACAACTTCCTGGGCCTTCGGCATATTGTGGCAGGGTGGCCAGGTCACAGTACTACACAACAGAAAAGACCAGAGTGCAAATGAAATCACCATCATAAAAAGCCAAATCTGATACACACACATCGGCGTCATGGTTCTCCATTCCTTTCTCCACTCAAATGCTCAAAAAATTTATTTTATGATTCCACATTAACCTCGTCTCTCCCCATTACCCAAATGGAAAGAGTTATATGGCACTTGTGACACAATAAGGTCATATAAGTGCCAAGGGTTAAAGGTGTTACAAGTAAGGGAATAACAAACACACAAAAAAGGAGGGGTAGGGGGGGGCAGATAAAGACGATAGATGTATTTGATAGGAAAGAAGGAGCAAACCACAACAGAGCACCAGCCAACCACCCACATCTCCTTGTAGATCGCAGTACTACACAACAGAAAAGACATAGTAGACCTCAATACTAATAAACAGAAAAGATCACAGAACAAATGAAACCATCGTCGTAAAGCACCATGTCTTAAAAAAAAGTTTTAGCAAGGTTTTACGGCACTTGCAACTGCATGAGGTCATATATATGAGCACCAAGGGGTGGATGAAAAACGAGACCTAAGCCAAGGACTCACTTTGTGATCTCAGCCTCCTCCTGGGCCCACTCCATGTTCTGCCGGAGCAGCTTGTTCTCCGTCTCTGTGACAGCAAGCTCCTCCTCCACATTCTCTAGCTCCACCTCCTGTCGCTCGATGACCCGTGATGACGTGTTTAGGAGGTCTTCCTTGTGCTCTATTTCCTGCAGCGCTTTCTGGAGGACAACCTGAGCAAGCAGGAAAACTTCATCCAGTGAAAAAAAACAACAACCCCCAAACATATTTTTATCCATACATAATATATAATTCTTGTGTTGCCGACATTTGTGTCACTTTTTAGAAGAAGAAACCACACACTTTTCAGACCAACAAATTAAAACCAAAGCAGCGTTCAATATTCTTAAGAACATGACGAAGCCAGATTTTCAGGATTTTTAGATTTCACTACCTGTAACTAGCAGTACAATATGATATATATATATATATATATATATATATATATATATATATTATACATTATAAGAATGAGAGATAGAGATAGAGAGAGAGAGAGAAAGAGAGAGAGAGAGAGAGACAGAGAGAGAGAGAGAGAGACAGAGAGAGAGAGAGAGAGAGAGAAAGAGAGAGAGAGAGAGAGAGAGAGAGTGTGTGAGTGAGTGGGAGAGAAAGAGAGAGAGAAAGATGGAGGAAGGGAGAGAGAAAAAAAAAGAGACTGTCAGAATTCCTCACCTCATTTTTGAGAGTGCCAACTTCATTCATGAGGTTACTGATTTTCTTCTCATATCTGCGGGTCTCACCACCTGCCCTTTCTTCATCATCAGTGGACATATCCCCACTCCTCAGATGCTGAATTTCCATTCGATTTGAGCCCTTTCAATGAAAAAAAAAAGGAAAAGAAAATTAGAAACACAGCAATCCAGTTCAATTGCCATCGTATCTGATTCAAAGTCTGACAATGTGTGCATATCAGGGATAAAAAAATTATCAAAACAAACAAAACATTACACCATGCATATACAGAAAAACAAGTTTACATTCACATTATCACAAATGCTGTGGAGTATTTTTTGGGGGTAAAAGTTGAACACCACTTGCAACACAAATAGGTCATTTAAGTGCAGAACATTAGGTGTTATGAGAGAGTAACATACTAAAAAAAAAGGAGGAGAGTCTGTGGGGTACAATTCTGCAATCCCTGACTACGGCTCTTGGGTGTCAGTCAAGGTGTGTTGAAAAAGCACACACACATTATCTTCTTGTTTTAGTAGAGGTTTTATCGCTTACAACTGCATAAGGTCATATGAGTGCCAAGGGGTGGAGGTCAGCAGAGAAGTCCTTACAGGGAATTGGGCTTACTCTGCTCACCTGTCTAGCTTCAACAGCACAAAGTCTACTTCGACTATCAAGGCACCGCGGAAATAGCGGGTCACAAGAGAGTGACAAACGTACAAAAGAAGTAGAGGAAAATGATGATAGTAAGGATGAGGAAAGAAAAAGCAGCAGTTCCCTATAGCAATTCCGGCACAGTTATGAGCATGACATTGATGAATCAGCCCATTAGGATAAACTGGTGTTTATGGAATAACCAAGTTTGGCTTAAATGAACACCAATATCTGAACAGTAAATGAAGACAACTTAAAGTATCAAGATTCTAAAAAAAACAAACAATATATGTGAGGCAGTGTGGTGAAATCAGGCTCTCGTCAAAATAATGAAATTGGAGAAACTGGCATTTTTCTGCAATTTTTATTGATTTTTTTTTTTTGGGGGGGGGGGCTCTTGTCCAATTAAGAACACATTTCTGGGTGGATTTTACTGAATAAAGTTTATTAAAGGCACAAAAAATATATGTTTTCAGTTTCCATGGACTATCAAGCTACGGAAATAACCAAACTTTGGTGGTCATTTTCTAGCTTATTCTTCATTTGAAACCAGGCGACCCCACCTTCTTCAATTTCACAAAACTTGACTTCTATTCAATATTTTTTTATAGGCATTTTTTTCACCAATAGCAAGACAACTGAACAGGCTTTAAGACGATACCAATAACCTCATAAGCTGAAAAATTGACGAGCGCCTGATTCCACCGCGTCGTGACACATATATATGATGGATGTACACACCTGCCAGGTAACTCTCCCCCCTTTTGTGGCCTTGCCAGGAGCGGGCACCCATGGTCCAGCCTTAGGTGTTGGGCTCACACTCCGAGCGCGAGCCCTTGATGAGACTGTGGACTTTTGAAGGCGCTGGTTGCTGGCTGACTTTGTCAGAGAATTCTGTGGGTGTGTAACAAAAAAACAAACAAAAAAACCCAGTTATGAACACAAAACTTTTTAATATTCATTCACAAATTAGATTTACTAGTAAAAGTACCCGTTCTACGAACGGAATAATAATGAAGAAGTATAAGGAAAGTTAACAAGAGGAAAAAGACTGAAAACAAGCAGGAAACAAAACATAAATATTTTACCTTTGAATTTATCCATGTAGCACCCCCTCTTGATTACCTCTATGGGTAAGACTTCTTCCCTCTCTTCAAAGGCGTGGCATTCTCTCCTAAAGTTCCAGCTCCATTTTTTTTTTTTTAAAGAGTTAGGCCTACATGCCAATTGTTGCTTCCTAGAAGAACCTAATCTAGATTCTAGATCTAGCCTAGATCTCGAAGGATTATAAAGACATAGGCCAATAATTGAAAGAAGGAGCCTAAGCCCACAGATAGATCTAATTTTAGAAATTCACATTTTTAACAAACGACAGGCGTCACAGGTGACCTAGATTTCTAGAATAGATCTATTCACAGCAAGAAAAATCCACTTTCAAGGATATAATTTCATGATTCACAGATAGCCTAGTTCTAGACTCTTGATCTATTCACAACAGGAAAAAAATCCACGTTCAATACTATCATCATTTTTTATCTCAATCTAAGATTCACATAATATAGATCTAGCTTGGATCTAGATCTTAGAATCTATAATGCACAGCAAGAAAAATCCACTTTCAATATTCAATAGGTTATCGAAATATCACAAATCTAGATTCTACTTTCATTTCATGATTCTTCTTGATCTCGATTCTAGATCTCGATTCTAGATCTCATCTACACACTGTGCACAAAATTCACTCATCCTTCGACGTGCGGGCTAAAATCCACTGCAGGAGAAATCTACTTTCAATACTTTCTACTTTCATGTTTTTTTTATCTTGATCTAGATATTAGATCTAGACATACACACACATGCGACTACACGCAGGGCCTAAACCGGGCTACGATTGGCTGAACCTCAGACTTTGACCCATGAATACATTAAGTAGGCCTACGGTAGGCTACTCTTGGCGCTTTCAACAACACCCGCCCTGTCACTCTCATCACCCTACCTTTACAGTGTTTTTTGGCCTCCTCTATCTAACTCTTCCTTCCCCCCCCCCTCTCTCTCTCTCTCTCTCTCTCTCTCTCTCTCTCTCCCCCCCCCCCCCAAGGTAGGGTAACAAACGAAAAAGTCCTCACTTTGTAAAATGTATTACTACTTGATTCTTCTTCTTCTTTTTCTTCTTGTTCTCCCCCTCCTCCTCCTTTAATTCCTCCTGCTCCTCCTCCTGCTCCTTCTTCTCCTCCTCCTTTTCCTCCTCCTCCTCTTCTTCTTCCTCATCCTTTTTCTTCTTCTTCTTCTTCTCCTGTTCCTCCTCGTCCCCCATCATTCTTCTTCTTCTCCTTCTCCTTCTACTCCTCCTCCATCTACCATCTACACCTCCTCCTTTTTCTTCTTCTTCTATGAGCGCTCTAAACCCGCTGTGAGAAGACGGTCAAAGGCGTGAAATCAAAACTGGGAATTCCTGTAAACCTACATAATGTATAACTGAACATGAAATATCCTTCGGCGCAGTCGGCACTCCGCAGTGAATATACAATGTCGAAGCAAATGGTGGCGATCGCTACAAAAGGACTGAATTTAACTTAAAATGGGCTTTCTCCTTACACATTTGATGTTAATGAAAATGCAATAGTGCAACACTACGTTTCAAGTTATAGGTACTGGCAAAGTTTCATATTTCTTTATTAGGTAGTTTCTGAGAATATACTGTTCGCAAAATTTGGCCGTAGCTCCATTAGTAGTAAGATAATAAGATTTGTTTTAAGTAAATCGCCACTAAACTTAGAAATCCCAGGACTGGTACCCTCAGTCTGAGCCATGGCACTGATGATAAATCTATATCTTTAAAATATAAACAACAACATCGCCCCTTCCCTCTAACCCCCGTCGCTTTACATCCTGAACATTGTTAAAAGTACAACAGTGACTCTAGTCACACATGACATGCATAAAATACTTCTTCAAGGAAGAGACACACCTTGCGAATCAGACTGTGCAAATCATAAAAAATACAAGTAATAAAATCTTGGAAACATTATTTATAGGAGTGTCAGTGGAAATGATTATATAGGTTTGACGTTCCCTATTAACACTATTACACGGGCAGTATTGCATACAGCCGTAAGTCATTTTTTGTGGCCTTTGAGACACGTCGGTATGCAAAAATGCCAGTGATTAGGTTATTTATAGGTTATTTAAGAGGCAGGACCTCAGAGTTTTATGTCTATCTCCGAAAGGACCGAGCTAAATGGGAATTTGTGTTAAGTGCCTTTCCAAAGGACACAACGTCGGACCGAGCTGAGGCTCAAACCCCTGAACTCAAAATCTCACGATTGAGCAATTGCCAAAACGTGAGACTCTCTTGAGACTCAGTGGTGCAAAAAAAATTTTCTTACCAATTTGACTCTCTTTTCTGTCAGTCACAGATTGACATTTAGTGCTCATATTCCTAGAGTATCAGAGCAAGGAGATGCAGGGTTTTGGAGATATGGTTCTATTGGTTTGGCAACCACTGTATTTCTTGTATGTAACAGTGATGACAAAAACAGATAAGCAGCAAGGCAAATTATAGACTTTAAATTCCATTTGTTTAGTAAACAAACACTTTGTCCACTATGAACTCCATTCATAATGGTAATATGAATGACAAGCTTTGTAACAATGACGCAGTGCACAGAACATGTCATCATTGTTATGTACAAGAAAGGATACACATTGGACATTATCATTGACAACACATCACAATAGTGAAAGGCTGTACAAATACAGTTATCAAAGCCTCAGTACCAGAAAAACACATGTGTAAAACAATTTTTAAACTAATATGAGGCAAAAGCACAAAATCAATGGAGCTGACTTGTACATAACAGTGATGACAAACATGACTTGTGCATAACAATGATGACACAATGTACAGGAAAAGACAAGTCTTGCCTCCAGAGATAAAAGCGCACTTTAAGAATTAAAAAAACCCAGGAGAGGTTTCTTTTGCTTTGAAACAGATACCAGGTCATATCAAAGACAGTGGACAATCACAATTATGTGGCTAATTATGACAAACAGTACTCGTACATAACAGTGATGACAAAACATACTGGGAAAAGGTAAAATCATGCCTACAAAGACCAAATTTGCACTAAGAGATACACAGATCAATAAAGGCGTATTTTGCTTCTAAATGAATCTTGCATGTATGAAATATAGGTTGAAAACTTATTGATATTAGCAATTATGAAAAATATTACTTGTACATAACAATGATGACACAATGTATTGGAAAAAGGTATATCATACCAACAAAGAACAACTGTGTATTTTTTGAGTTAGACAGATAAACAAGGACATGTTTGTTTATTTGTTTGAGTAAAGAGAGCACACATTACTTAAAAAATGTTTGCTCTTAGGACAATGTAATTTCTTGTACGTTAGTCAGTCTTGTACGGCTGCATGACGACACCCCAAACATCATCACTGAGCACAAAAGCTAAATCTATAACCACAGAAATGATCCATCTCTCGAAGTTTGTTCACACATCACACTCTTGTTCCAGGAATCCAGTGTAAACACCGCAATTTCACTAAAATATTCAACAGAGTAGCCTAAAAACACGCAAAACAGCCCAGTACGTCACATTCAACGCAAAATTCTTGTGCGTCACCGGACGCTGAAGGCAATGACTACTTTTGTTTTTCTGTTTCCCCCGTTGCTTCCGTTGTTCTGGGGACGCGGGTAAGGGGAAGTCACTCAAGAAAACAATTATATCCGGGCACTTTTGATGACCCGTTCAAAACAAAAGTGGGCGAAATTCGGACTTCCGGCACGTCGCCAATTGACGACAATAACGGCGAATGTTAAACAGCCGACCGAAATCGTAGATCTAGGAACCCGATGTTCCTTTCGCGCATTGCGGCTTTTGAAGTATTGAATAAACGACGATAGGCAAAGAGATTTAACCAGCTACGGTGATTCTACTGAAAAATAATGGTGTTTTCTGAAACACCTAGTCCTAGTCCGTGACGACACGACAGACGCACAAGTAACCCGAATTGTTCGTCTATTTGCAAACAAATAAACCGATTTCTTGAGCAAGTTAACCTTTCTCAATGACAAATAACATAGGATCAAAGCACACGTAAAAAAAACACACCCAAAAATACTAAATTTTGGACATTCTTGGAAGTTTGCATTGGTGTGCTCAAAATGACACTCCAGGAATCACTAAAAAACGAACATTTTTGGCACAAAATTTACAAACTCAAGATTGTAAAGCTGACAAGGGGTCTGAAACTGCTAATGCAGTGTGTATACGTTTTGGAGGAATAAATACTAATGCATCACATTTTATGCACACTAATGTGAGATGTGTGTGTTTTTCCCCACGTTTTGGCAATGGCTCGATTACGAGTCCGGTAGCCTAACCACTGGGCCACCTACGCCATTGTACCAGTGGATATTAGCACGAGAGCTGAAGTAAAAGAAAAACAAAACAAAAAGAAACCAACCTTCTTTTTCCCCTTCTTCACATGGACATGAACTGGAGTGTCGTCTACATGGACATGAATGGGAGATGTGGGCCTCAGGCCCTTCTCTCTGGTCATGGTGATTGTAGGCACTAAGCGCTGAGGAACAGACGATATATCATGAAAAGACAGAGTTAAAACTGTAACAGAATGAGTCTGTAACCGTATATTTTGGACCATAATATGTAGGTGTAAGTAATGCTGTTGTGTGCCCTACAAGGGAAACTACCAATCATGCTTGAGGAGAGCTCTTCAATTAAAAGAGGCACTGCACTGGGCGTGCGGGGGCTAATCAACATGGCGCGGTGGTTGTTCTGTGTGTTGTGTTATATATTTAAGGTATCTGTGGTCTATCCTGTTTGATATCGACCATCCACACCTTTACAGATCCTTTGAAAATTAAATCTTTTAAAAGCAATTTGGGAGGGAAGTCCAATAAATCATAGTCGAACCTGCCTAAACAGTCATCTCTCCATTGTGTTCACCTGCACTAACAGCCACCGTTCCAAGACATCCTTGCATTTTTCCTATAATTTTAATATTATGTGACATGTTGTGGTGAAATCAGGCGCTCGTCAAAATAGTGAAATTGTGTCAAGATGCGGTGGAATCAGGAAGGCGCTCGTAAATTTGTGGGCATATATATATATAGAGTCATAATTGGTATCATCTTAAAGCTCTTTGTCTTACTTCTATTGAAAAAAAAATATACCCATCAATCTTGAATAGAAGTCGAGATATTTGCAGTTGAAGGAAGTGGGGTAATCTGCGAGAAAATGGCTGCCAAAGTTTGGTGACATCCATAGCTTTTAAAAGAGTTCTTGGAAACTGCAAATTTACCTTTTTAGTGCCTTTAATCGACATCCCTAAAATCTACGAGTGTTTTTGAATGGACATACAAGAAGGTATTGAGCCAAACCAAAAAATCGAAAAAAAATTCCAAACAGGCTGATAATGTTGATTTCTCGGATTTCATTATTTTGACGAGCGCCAGATTTCACCTTGATGCCTCATAATTATAATTGACGAAACAGGCATTTTTCCGCGAATCTGGCAATTTTTATAGAATTTTTGTTTTTTCGCTCTACTTACACCTTTAAGTCCATAATATCAAAAGACATTTCCATGTGAATTTTACTGAAAAACAAAATTTGTGATTTTTCAGTTTCCAAGGACTCTTGAAGCTATTGAAGAGGTATCAAACTTTGGCGGCCATTTTCTCCACGTTCCCAAAAATTGACGAGCGCCTGATTCCACCTGGTCGTGACACATATTTTAACCCATCCAAAAGACAATGTGCATGTAACAAATTTTAAAGACAGATTTTAAACCATCTGTTGGCTTTATAACAATTGTAGTTAGTGAGCACAACGCAGAACCTGTCCATGGCCGTAGCCTATCTATATTTAACAGTAATTTTTCTCTGTGGTCTTGAGTGACTGTGACTGTGGTGTTATCATATTATGGGCATGTTACAAACAATAAATTGATTTGGGGAAAATAAATCATCAACAAAAATTGTTATGACTCATAAAGTATTCCCAAAAATTTTGCTAGGAATCTAGGAATTTCATGTTTTGATGCAAAAATTACAGTGACTGTGAAATCTAGACTTCTTGACACAATAAAATAGCGAATGAATTTAAAATTATTTATTTATGAAACAGAAAGGATCTCTAATGATACCCTTTTCTTCAAAAGTTTGATCATGTATCCCTTTTCAACTCATCATTGAACATTTCAGCCCAATAGAAAGCAAAACAATGCTGTTTCAATAAATTCAGTCTGATGAAGAGCTCGAGATCAGTACTGTACAGGGAGGATTACGACCTGTGTCAAGCCTTCACAGTTCGTTCTATACTTGAATATGAACTGAAATTTTTTGTTTGAAATAGAATCCAATGAAACAGTCTCAATCTTAACCACTTAGTTTCATCTTCTCTAGGTCTTGACAAAAATCATGATACACGGTATTCATCATAAAAGCTTGAAATCGTACGCATTACATTTTCATTAATATTCTCACTCCTCCCATAATGTAATTTATATTAAATCTAATATAGAATCTAATGGAAGTTCACTAGATCTAGAGATCTAGCTTCTAAAAGTTTTTAAAAGCAAATAAATATAAAAAAATTGTACCGCCGTGCTCGATAGATTTTTAACAAGCCACAACTTGTTACGCCCGGTGTTCTGCTCTTCAACTTTAACAATCCAGAAAACAGATTGGCACTCATTATTGTTTGCCTGGACACTACTACAAAAGGGTAAAAATAGCATTTCCAAACTTACGGTCAAATCCAAAAAGAGATAAGGCAATGCACAATAATAATGGGCATCAGTAGAGCAAGCGACGGTGATCCTTTGACGCCATTACAGCCATTTGTAAACAACATACCATGCCAGGTTTCCATGAGACCTACTAAGAGTTCATTATTAACGTGCATCTGAAATAAGAAATTAAGGTCTATGATATTTTTCTTAATTAATAAGCAGATACAAGTGCAGATAAAATTGTAATGAAGTAAAGCAAAGACAGCATTTGGCGTCTCAAAATTTCTTGTAAGGTTTTAGCTACACTTTTATAACGTCTTTTTTTTTAAAGTCTCTGTTGAACGATAGGAAAAGACGGTATTTCATGCAAAGAAAGGCGTGGGGCTCACTGTCAATGGAATAACAGGAAGGATTGTATTGTGCTTTATGGTTATAGCTCCTCAAAAACATGTTAAGTCAACAATGGAGTTTACGCTTCCCTTGGTATTTGATAACAGGAAATTATTCCGTTTAATATGTTGCAAAATGAGGAGGAGATGTGACAGTGCATTATGGCTGTTCCCACCTCTTGTTTACTCTCTTGGTATTTTCCAAAGAAAGAGACATATATTAAAAATAATTTTTGACATTAAAAAATACAGATTCGGAGTTTTGAAAAAGGATAATATCATATTCAGTGTTGTGTCTTTGTTTTTATTCATGATTTCAAAAGTTAAAATTCAAAATGCACGAATAGTCCTTTTGGGCATATCGCTTTAAACCCCGAACGACGAAGTCACCATCTGTTTATCAGTTTAGCAGTTAAGAACTATCACAAAACGATTTGTTTTGGAGGAACCACCCACACGATATTGTAGGCCTAAGGACACAGTAGCTGGGGTCTCCGCTTGTCACAAACGTGACTGAGATGGAAGGGATGGGTTGGAATGTCTTACAGAGCTTATCACTGAGAAGACAATTTGAACATGCTGTCCGACGTTGAATATATATGATGTCTAGATTCCCCATGTAAGGAAGCAGTGTCGGCAGTGTTGAACACTCTTGACTCTAGATCTACACACACGTTCACTGCTTTTAGTTCCGCAAAGTTGACGGTAAGTTGAGTTGTCTTTTTACATTGCACTCCCCCCC
>NW_004798228.1:110386-114434 GCF_000002075.1 Aplysia californica | reverse complement strand
TCTCTCTCTCTCTCTCTCTCTTGTCTCTCTCTCCCTCCCTCTGTGTGTGTGTGGCCTGTGCTGCGCTGTGCATGTGTGATTGCCAACCACACTCTTTCTTAAATATATGTACACAAATTTTTGTAAATCTCTCAGTAAGTTTTGCTCTATAGATAGAAGGTGATACATTAAAAAAAATTTTCAGTGTTTCAACTTTCACATTTTGGTACATTTGAATGAACAACCCTTTTTCATTGTTTCTGCACTTGTTATCACAGTAATGTTATACTGACATATATATCTTTAAATTTCTTGTCTGCTCTGGGAATTTTTGAAATTTGTTTATGTTTTTAAGAACTCAAATATGAATATATATATATAATATATGCCATTTTTGTTGATGGCTTATTTTGTATAAATAAACTTTTTCATTCACTTGGATACAACTTGATGTCAAACACAGCCTTTCTCTACCGGACTGGTTTGCAGTACCACTAATCTTTGAATCACAAAAAAATCTTCAAATGTTTAGTCATCACATTTAAAATAAATTATATTTTCTTTAAATGCACAATGTCAATCAAATTAGAATCATGTTTCTTTCTAATTGAGAAAAGCCATTCTTTACCCCCTCTGCTCTCAATTTTATGGTTACTTTACGCCAAATAAAAAGAAAAAATCTTTGTTTTATCGGAAGTCTTTTTTGTTTGTCATTCATAATTTTTGGCATTTTCTGTTTCTCTATAGTCTATAACCAAGCTTTAAAAAAGCTTTGTAATGCCCTATATATACGCTAGTATGTGTGACATCTTCGAAGAGTAGTTTTATAAGCTTTGTAGAAGTAGCTGATTGTAACTCAGTGAGCTCGATCATGCATGACTTTTGTAAAGATACAGTGACATATATTGCAAGTACGTTTTTGAGGCTCTGAGTATGTAAGTCTAGTATGTTTTTGTGTGCTGAAAAATATATAGGCCTATCTTTGTTGTTTAGATTGCTCCTCGCAAGGACTTGCCGATGTTGAAGATTAAAATTTTATCCTTCAAGACCCGATTTAGGAATAATGAAAAAGAAGCCGATACATCAATTGGAGAGACTTTTTTTATTCATCGTTAATTCTGATGCAGTATTATTGTTGCAGGTCTACTTGAAAAAATGTGAATTTACTGCATGCAGATTAAATGTATGTGTGAAGGGTTTGGAAGGGGGTACATGTTCAATGCCCACCATTTTGACCCACGGCGTATTAGAGTCTGTTTTTTTTTGGTTTTTTGTAAAGTTGGCAGCTATATATCATTTCTCTGGTAATTTACTCATGATTATCATGGCAGCCCTTGAATATACCATTATAAACGAGGGATTGGTTTGTGGCTTTCGTTGGGTCTGCCCCTTCTGCTTTTTCCCATTGTTCCCCTTTTGTCCTCGTCTGAGGTGTAGCGGTTAGGCACAATGCCTTCGCACACACAAAAAGTTAGTTTGATCCCCTTGTGGGGATTTTATTTTGTGCTTTTAAAAAAATCGCATCTCTTCCTGTCTGCTGGTTCGTTGTATCTCTCTCAGTCTATGTTGGGCCCTACAGGTAGGGTCGAAACATCCCGCTTCCATTAAAATGCTCTAAAATGTGTCAATGAGGGCGCGAAACATTATAGTTTTATATTCTTATATGCCATCTCAAAATGCTGTTTTTGTTGAGCTGACTCGTCAAGTAAGTTTCGAACGAAGTGCTAAAGATCACTTGGTAAAAGTCAATTTTGATAACATCCCCGAACAGTACAGTGGGCGGTTGACGAGCGCTCTGAGGTGTAGTTTGCTCCTTCTTTCCTATCTAACACCTGTCGTCCTGATCTCTCCTCCTTCTTTTTTATGTTTGTTACTCTCTTGTAACACCTCTAATCTTCGGCACTTATACAACCTTATTGCGTTGAAAGTGCCGTATAACTCTTCCTAAAACTAAAACGAACGGTACAGCATCAATTGGTTTCTTCGTCTGTCCGGCCTGGCGCTTAACTTGTGCACAAGCACAGTGATGTATCAATCGTGAAACGTAACCTCAGTCAGCTGTTCATAAAACCACTAAGCCCAACATTTTTCTTCTTCTTTTTTTCCTTTTTTCTTTCTTTTCTTTTCTTTTCTTCTTTTTTTTTATTGCAGTTTTTTAAATCTGGTATCTCTATCCGTTGCATACACTTAATAGATGTTTTATAAAATTTCAAATTATTAAATGTTGGGGGGAAAAGCAACATAAAAGAACACAAAATGTGGCGAACAGTTTCTGAGAAAAATAGAACAGTGGGGTTTTTTTTCTCCTGAAAAATGTATTTGCTTAAAAACCTCTGAACTGTTGCAATATTGGACAGTAGAAGTAGCCGATACAGGGCAGGCACTCGTGTCGAGTCGGGGTCCAGTTTGCTTCCTCATGTTCGCGCGTGTCTGAGCATTAAACGGCGGAATACACACATCATAGGATATTTCATGGTCCCCATTGAAATTACTTTTGTTTTTGTGTTAGCTCTCATGCCTGATCCACTCCCCCCCAAAAAAAAACAAAAAAAACAAACAACAACAACAACCGAAAAACAAACAAAAACACCACAACCCAACCCCTCCTCCCCCCACCAAAAAAACAACCCAACTCTAAACAAACAACAACAAAAGAAGCACTTTACCATGCGTTCGTTTCGTGAACTCTGTCTTCTAAGGGGTTTGCGGTTCTATTTTGGTGTGTGTGTGTCTGTGTGTGTGTGTGTGTGTGTGCGTGTGTGTGTGTGTGTGTGTGTGTGTGTGTGTGTGTGTGTGTGCGCGTGCGTGCGTGTGTTTCGTATGCGTGTGTCTACTCTGTCTTCTAAGGGGTTTGCTTTTTGTCCTTTTCTATTTT
The DNA here is from genome assembly GCF_000002075.1 of Aplysia californica. Taxonomy (NCBI): domain Eukaryota; kingdom Metazoa; phylum Mollusca; class Gastropoda; order Aplysiida; family Aplysiidae; genus Aplysia; species Aplysia californica. The sequence continues at coordinate 111,580 of NW_004798228.1, read as the reverse complement.
GGTGTGTGTGTGTGTGCGCGTGTGTGCGCGTGTGTGTATGTGTGTTTGGTAGGGCGGTTTTTTTTTTAGGGGTGTAATAATTAATAGAAGCACTAATCAGAAGGATATGCAACCTTTCTTTTGATCTATAGCGCACCTGTTCACGAACCATATATTTACAGACGGTAAACATACTGGCCTAGATATATTATTTACTTTGATGTTACTGCTCCGTCTCCTTTTTCCTCCCGCTTAAATCTTCCTTCTGCATTGATTTAATTTATTCTCTCCGTCTTGGTCAAGAACAGCACATGTCTCAATGGCGAAGGACATCTAAAAATGGGCTTAATAATGGAAGACTGCCATCTTGTCGACTGCACGATCATGGGTGGTTGGCGGGTGCTCTCGTTGTGTGGTTTGCAGTTTGGTCCTATCAAACATCTAGCATCCTTATCTCCCCTGCTTCTATTTTGTGTTTGTTACTCTCTTGTTACACCTCTTATCTTTGGCACTTTTTTTTTCTACCTTATTATGTTGCAAGTGCCGTTAAACTCTTACTATACCCAGACGATCGTTCTCGATAAGGGAGGGTGAAAAGTGTAAGCTTTGTAGCACAGCGTCTTTAGTCAAATGGGTATTATATAATACAAGATGTTCTTTGTCTTTTAATGTATACGTTTGTTTTTTACTCCCTAATCGACACAGTTTAGGTCGTATAAGGAGGTAAGCTTCGACCCTGCCTGTCAAGGCCAACTCGGCTGAAGACATATTAACATGTTCTTATGGTTATGCTCATACTGTGCTGAAACAACATATGGGGGGAACTGTCGCTTTTTTCCCCCTTTTCCTTACTTTACTATCGTAATTTTCCCTCTACTTCTTTTTGTATGTACTGTTGGTCGAAGCAGTCTTTATGCTGTTGAGGCTAGAGATGTGAACAGAGTAAGCCCGATTCCCAGTTTGGACTTCTCTGTTGTCATCCACCTCTCGGCGCTCATATGACTTTTTAGGCTCTGGCCACACTGCAAGCAGAGCGGGCACGGCAGAGCGCAGCAGTGAAAATTATTACAAAGACAAAGAGGCGACTAGCTGCGCGACTCGGGGCGGGTCACGCACGCAGCCAGTCGCCTCTTTGTCTTTGTAATAATTTTCACTGCTGCGCTCTGCTGTGCCCGCTCTGCTTGCAGTGTGGCCAGAGCCTAAGGCAAGGTCATA
>NW_004798228.1:104858-109883 GCF_000002075.1 Aplysia californica | reverse complement strand
CCCCCCCCCCCCCCCTCAAACCTCTCGTGCTCCAAAAGAGGATTCTTCTTACTTATGTATGCATCCCGTCAGAATGAAAAGTTGGCGTCAATTATAATAGGACGCACTGCTCTATTTTGGATTCGACGTCTTGTGCATTTTCATTTTTTTTTCTTCATTTTTTGAAACAACGTATATAGAGCGCCTATGAATATCCGTCGTACGGAAAGCTAAGACCGTCATCTCTTTTTTCCCACCCTCAAGGTTGACTGCTCTCTGATGAATAAATTCGGCCGACTGTGTGTGCTGTCGGTAGGATACACCCCCCCCCCCCTCCCAGGGCAGTTCTACTGACTGAAGACTGAAGTTGTCTTTAGACCATTCCCAAACTGGGGATATTATCATGTTCTTATGCACATTAAATGTAAATGGGCTGATTTATCAATGTCATAACCATACTGTGCAGGAAGAATAGAGGGGGAACGGCTGCCTTTTCTTTCCTCATCTTTACTATCCTCATTTCCCTCTACTTCTGTTGCATGTTTGTAACTCTCTTGTGACATTAACCGGGGTGCCTTGATAATCGAGGCAGACTTTGTGCTGTTGAGGCAAGAGAGGTGAGGAGAGTAAGTCCGATTCCCCGTTTGGACTTCTCTGTTGACATCGTAAAAGTAGGCCTACCCAAAACGGATTGCTTACGACTCCAACGACTTAAAAGTGGCATCGAAAGATCTTGTCAGTATGTTACTGTTTTAGCGCCTATAAATGGCCGCTTGCACTGCAGTATATGTTCCAGGAAGTTGAGGTTGTTTCAGAATGCTCTCAGGTCTGCTATAATAATCGTATAGAATGTGAAGCGCATAGAGCTTGCTGTTGAGCGGGGATTTGCGCTATACAAATGGTATCTATTATTATCATAATATCTTTGTCCGTACATTGCAGGACCAAGCCCATAGTGTGCTGTATAGACTCGTGGTTTATAAAATGTCGCCTTATCTTGGTTTACGACGCCTCCAGAGGCAATGGCTTGTGGGTACATGTACTCTACGTGTATGTCCGTTGTATAAGGGTGTTGGTTCAATCATGTGAGTTCAGTCCTCGCTGTTCATCTTCGTAGTAGAAATGACTGGCAGGTATTTGAGAGATACACTGTACATTTACCGCAGTATGAGGAGAGGGTGAGGAATAAAGATGGAAGTTGTAAAGTGGGTTGTTCAGCGTCCTCTGTCTGTCTGTCTGTCTGTCTGTCTGTCTGTCTGTCTGTCTGTCTGTCTGTCTGTCTGTCTGTCTGTCTGTCTGTCTGTCTGTCTGTCTGTCTGTCTGCCCCCTCTCTTTCTCTCTCTCTCTCTCTCTCTCTCTCTCTCTCTCTCTCTCTCTCTCTCTCTCTCTCTCTCTCTCCCCCCCCCCCTCTCTGTCTATTCACCCACCCCCAATCTTTTCCCCGATTAAAAAGAAAGCAAACAAACATTTTAGTGTGGATGCCAGAAACCACAGCCTTGATTTGGAGAACGAAATGCAAAGCATGTAAAATTGTGGTGTGATTTCGGATTTTTAATAGATATATATATAAATATTTGTGAGGCAGCGTGGTGGAATTAGGCTCTCGTCAAAATAATCAAAGTGAAGAAACTTGCATTTTTCCGCAGGTTTGTGAATTTTTATCAAATTTTTGTTTTTTGGCTCAACACCGTTCATGCCCATTAAAGAACTCATTTCTGTGTGAATTTTTCTTAAAAACATTGAATAAAGGCACAAAAAAATGTAAATGCTCAGTTACCACGGACTCTTAAGCTAAGGAAATAACTAATATTTGGCGGCCATCTTCTCACTTATTTTACTTCTGAAAACAGGTGACCCCCACCTTCTTCATTCGCAAATATCTCAACTTGTATTTAAGATAAAGGGATACTTTTTTCATCCAAATAAAGACAAGAGAACAAGCGTTAAGATGATACTAATAACTCTACATGCCCAAAAATTGACGAGAGCCTGATTCCACCACGCTGCCTCACATATATATTTTTTATACATACATATATATATATATATATATATATACACATGTGTATATATATAATATTATGTATTTAATATAATATACTTTGTCCCCGTGTTTAGAATACAAAATCGAGTTTAACGCTGACGATAGTGTAAATTTGTATGAGCCCAGCGAGATGAAATTATTAATGTCAGGAGGACACGTTTTCCATAGACGTAGATATAGGTCTGGATTTTCACAACGTAATCCCACTTCATCACTCATCACCACCATTATTTCTAATACCATCATTGCTCTCAGATCAATGACTTACGTCTTTAATCCTTGAATCTATATGGGGGCTCTCGTGGCCTAGAGGTTAAGGTGTTGGCCTCTCATTCAAAGGTCGTGGGTTCGCGAAACATTTTCTTCTCTAAAATTGTCTCCTTTCACCTCCTTTCCTGCTCTCTAGCAATGTTCTGTTGTCTGCTTTCATTTCCACTTTCTGCCTGCACCTCCTTTGCCCCCTCCTCTATGCTCCTGACTCTTTCTACAGCCTTTCTACTACTACTCCTTGGCTCCTCCTTACTGCTGTCTTTCTGCCACACCCCTGATCATCTGGTAGGAAAGATCTACGCCTAGTCTTCTCGGACAAGGGCGAAAAATCTCGGAGGGCCCGTGTGCAAGTTGCGCACGTTAAAGATCCCTTGGTGGTCTAAAATCGATAAGAGTTGGCTTCGGCCGCCACCCGGGCAAAATTCAAAATTTCCTACCAACTGAAAATATTAGATGTGTCCCGCGCGCTCATATGACCTTATGCAGTAAAACACTTTACAAAAACAATTGAATCTATATCTGTAAGAGTTACTGGTCAAACTCAGTATGCACGTAGTTTAATACAATATTGGACACTGTCATACGTACTTTATTCTACTAATCGAATGACGTCAATCTCATAATTATACAGGGGCAAGGGACTTTTTTAAAAGGTCTGGATTTTCACACTGCTGTGCACTTCTGACCAAGATTTAAATCTACGTGTTTGAATAAAGCTGTTGTATGTTCCATGCACTTATCTGTGTGTCGTCTCTAGTGCTATAACGTGGAATGGCACTTAGGGCTTGGACTATCAATCTCGAATGCATTTTGTGGGAAGCTTTTCAATAGGGTATAAATTCTTTTGTTCATCTTAATGCCTATTTGGGTTTCCTTAATTAAGGTTAATCTTTTATCCAAAGTCACTAGCCATTTTGCGGGGTAGACCCATTGTTTGTTTTGTTAATTTAGTTTAGTCAAAGTTTTACGGCGCTCGCAAATGCATAAGGTCATGTGAGCGCGTGGAGTCTTATTGGAACCTACTGAAATGATTCCGTTGTAGTTGCATAACACACACGGGGACAAATTCCACACAAGAGTTGGTCGCTTTTAAGGACAAGCGGGCTAACCTGATTTCGGGGGTTTCCAAAAATCTTGACATACACCAAAAGTGGGCATTGCCCTACCTATAGGAGATGTTTGGTTTCATTGGTGCATATTTGTATGGTTATAGAGAAAACACCCCTTTCCTTTTAAAGAAACTGAACAAGGGTCCAGAAACGTTACCTTCGATTTTCTCAAAATACAGCATTTTTCAGGATAGCTCCCTTGTGCTTAAAAATCGATCAGTTACAGTTAGATTTAACTTCCTAACAATTTTGACGTTGTTTTGGTGAGTGAGTTGTTCCCGGGAGTGATATGGGCATTAAACCCACACCATTTCACCATTTCTCACCAGTATAGTAAGATACCGAAAAGACGATGCCATCTCACCCTAAGCCCTTAATTGTACATTGATTAAACAGCTGGCTCAGCGGGTTTGAAAAGTAGAGAATGAGAAAGGCTTCCTGCTGAGTTGTCATTATAATGTCGCAGTCACAGTCACACCGTGGCCAACCAGAGAACACGCCTCATGCATAAAGATGAGTGTGATGCAACGCCTACGCTATACAACCTTCTTCTTTCATCTTCTCTCTCTCTCTCTCTCTCTCTCTCTCTCTCTCTCTCTCTCTCTCTCTCTCTCTCGCTCTCTCTCCCTCTCGCTCGCTCTCTCTCTCTCTCTCTCTTGCTGGCTCGCTCTCCCCCCTCTCTCTCTCTCTCTCTTTCTCTCTCTCTCTCTCTCTCTCTCTCTCTCTCTCTCTCTCTCTCTCTTCTGGCACTGTGGCATCATAAGTTTTTAGCGATGCCGACAGTACGCATGAACTCAGTACTCGCTCGGGGTTCCTTAACCCTATCCGTACGCCGTGTTTTACTATCGTATCCATACGACGCCGGGAACTCTGTGCCACCACTTAACCCTATCCGTACGCCGTGTTTTACTATGGTGTCCATATGACACGGGGAACTCTGTACCACCACTTAACCCTATCCGTACGCCGTGTTTTACTATCGTATCCATACGACGCGAGGAACTCTGTGCCATCATTTTCCAAAGAGGAAATTTACTCGTTAATCCGATCCTTATGTTTTGCATAGCAGCCTGTCAAAATGATTTTTTGAGAAATTATACTGAAAGTTTCAAAGATCTTCGCACTAGAAGTATTCTAAAATGTAAAGAATACCACCCCGGGGGTACAAAATTACCCCAGGGCGTACAGATCGGGTTAAAAAGACAGTGCTGAACGTGTGTCACTGAAATGTCGCAGCTGACGTGTTCTGGCACGATAGTTGGCGGGACATTTCAGGAACACATGGGTCTATAGTCTCGTCCTCCTCCCTGCTGGCTCGACAGGACGGATCTGGGTAGTCCGCTGGCGCAATTTTGTGGAGATTCTTTCATCTTGAAACTGTGGCGACTTCCCCATTCCATTGTCTGCGATCTCCTTCTGTCTAACGACGCCCTGTCCAAGACAATCGACCACGTCCCAGTCCCGCTCTTGCGAGGTTGGTTTTTTTTTCTTCTCTTGTAATAGTAATAGTATAATGACAATGTTCAACGGTTGATCTGTTTTAGACGACCATTTTAAATCCCTTCAACAAGAGATGGTCGTCTTGGTCTAGTTTTACGGTTTTTCACGTTGTACGTACCCCCC
>NW_004798228.1:103703-104758 GCF_000002075.1 Aplysia californica | reverse complement strand
AAACAATTGAATCTATATCTGTAAGAGTTACTGGTCAAACTCAGTGTGCACGTAGTTTAATACAATATTGGACACTATCATACGTAGGCCTACTTTATTCTACTAATCGAATGGCGTCAATCTCATAATTATACAGGGGCAAGGGACTTTTTTAAAAGGTCTGGATTTTCACACTGCTGTGCACTTCTGACCAAGACTTAAATCTACGTGTTTGAGTAAAGCTGTTGTATGTTCTATGCACTTACCTGTGTGTCGCCTCTAGTGCTACAACGTGGAATGGCACTTAGGGCTTGGACTATCAATCTCGAATGCATTTTGTGGGAAGCTTTTCAATAGGGTATAAAACAGTAACGTTGTTCATCTTAATGCTTATTTGGGTTTCCTTAATTAAGGTTAATCTTTTATCCAAAGTCACTAGCCATTTTGCGGAGTAGACCCATTGTTTGTTTTGTTAATTTAGTTTAGTAAAAGTTTTACGGCGCTCGCAAATGCATAAGGTCATGTGAGCGCCTGGAGTCTTATTGGAACCTACTGAAATGATTCCGATGTAGTTGCATAACACACATGGGGACAAATTCCACACAAGAGTTGGTCGCTTTTAAGGACAAGCGGGCTAACCTGATTTCGGGGGTTTCCAGAAATCTTGACATACACCAAAAGTGGGCATTGCCCTACCTATAGGAGATGTTTGGTTTCATTGGTGCATATTTGTTTGGTTATAGAGAAAACACCCCTTTCCTTTTAAAGAAACTGAACAAGGGTCCAGAAACGTTACCTTCGATTTTCTCAAAATACAGCATTTTTCAGGATAGCTCCCTTGTGCTTAAAAATCGATCAGTTTCAGTTAGATTTAACTTCCTAACAATTTTGACGTTGTTTTGGTGAGTGAGTTGTTCCCGGGAGTGATATGGGCATTAAACCCACACCATTTCACAATTTCTCACCAGTGTAGTAAGATACCGAAAAGACGATGCCATCTCACCCTAAGCCCTTAATTGTACATTGATTAAACAGCTGGCTCAGCGGGTTTGAAAAGTAGAGAATGAGAAAGGCTT
>NW_004798228.1:97151-102374 GCF_000002075.1 Aplysia californica | reverse complement strand
CCCCCCCCCACACACACACACATACACAAAATATGCACCATCCTTGGTTAGGACGAAGGTATTCTGCTGACGAAATTCTGCGTGTTCATGACCTGGCCTACATCATGTCACGTCATGGCATGATGAAATTTTCCAACAGGACAATGCCTGACAGTCACCATGCCGCCGTAATCTGTCAAAACTTATTCTTCCAACCTCATCAAATCAATGATCTAGACTGGTGGCCTCAATGTTAATGATATCAGGGGTTGTGACAGTAGAGCATCGAGGGGACGACCTTGACCCGAGAAATAGATACGGTTTGCACCACCACGCGCAAAGTCTTTGGGAACCGGAGGCTGCCGCAGTAACTATTCGGAGACGGCTCTGACGGAAATAGACCAGACCCATCAAAATACTTTGTGCCTCTAGACCAAGTAAAACAAATCAGCGGGGTTACAGTGGGGCATGTCCCCCTGTTTTAATCCATAATTTGATATTTTACAGTTAGGTTAGAAATTTTCTTTAAAATAATTGATTTGTGACAGTTTTAGTGGACATAGTATATTTGTGATCTGTAGCGAATAAGTCTGATCCCCCAAATCAGTGCATGTGTGTGCGGGAGTGAGTCTCCGAATAGTTCCTGGGTGCTCGCCGGAAACGTCTCCGAATGTCTTATGCCGAGGCTGCACTTCACGAGGAATGGCGTAGGATTCCTCGGGGAAAAACCATGCCATTTAAGGGCATTAATTGAGCAGTCGATGAATACTCGTTGTCTTGTGTAGCTTGGTGAAATGGTATAGAGGTTTTACGCCTCCGTCAACGTCAACAGTATTGGGTTATTTAAGAGGCGGGTTGACTTGTGTAGCATGACAGCAGTGAATCAATCCGGATAAAGCCGCACTCTATTCTGAGCAACGTATGATTCGGATTCTTGCAAAGGTCAGTATGAATAAAGTTGTACCATTAAGATATGCCTGTATATAGCCTACACACACACACACACACACACACACACACACACACACACACACACACACACACACACACACACACACACACACACACACACATATATATATATATATATATATATATATATATATATATATATATATATATATATATATATATATATATATATAAAGTAAAGGTCATTGACCAAGTTTTACCGTGTGATGTAGACGGAAGTTGAACAATGAAGATCACGACGTGTCCCGGAATTTGTTCCACTGTGTTGTATACCGAATGAGTTATTGTACAATTGCCTGTCTCTCTGTCTGTCTGTCTTTAAGTTTTCCCAGCACTAAATGACCATCATCATGTGCCGATCTGGTTCTCTTTACTAAATGATAAAACAAAACAAAACAAAACAAATGGAACTTTCGGGTGCAGATAAAATGTGCCGCCTACCACTCTGTGACAACCATTTCATCTTTTCTTTTTCTTTTTTGCGTTCCCCATGCTAGATCTCAGGCAGGGCTTGGGTGGTTGATGGGTGCTCTGGTGGGGTTGGCTCATTCTTACCTGCAAAAAAATCTATCTTCTCAATCTCCCCTGCTCCTTTTTTGTGTTTGTTACTCTCTTGTAACACTTCTAATCTTCGGCACTTATATGACCTTATTGTGTTGCAAGTGCCGTAAAACACTTACTAAAACTAAAAACTAAACTAAATCTCAGACAGGGCTAGCCAACTGCTGGCTCTTCAACCTGCAGTGTGGCTGATTTTTACGTATGTGACCGTTTTTCCTACTTGAAAATTACAACACCATGTCATATAAAAATGTCGAAGATTAGACGTATTACAAGCCTAGAGTACGGTGACAAACACAAAAAAAGAGGCGGAAAGATAAGGTTGATAGATGCTTGGTTGGAAAGAAGGAGCAAACCACACCAAAGCACCTGCCGACCACCCACAAATGTGCCACTTTCCCATTTGAAGAAACTATGTTTTTAGATACGTTTTTCTATACTGACTTTCAATTGACGCAATGCTTGATGAAGCCCACGTGGGACGTCCACTGTTAAAAACAACCTTAAAAACAACCGGGAAACGACAAAATGCAGTTTTTGGGACACATGAATAGACATAAAGGTCTAGAACATCTAGCTCTCTCTGGCAAAATTGAAGGCAAACGAGGAAGGGGTAGGCCCAGAGCAACCTAATTAAGGAACCTAAACAAATGGGTAACAGGGAAAGATCAAGGAAATGTAGCTTTTTTAAGAGCATCCGAGCAAAGGAACGAACGGAGAACCATGATCGCCGATGTCTGTCGCAGATCTGACTTTGGATGAATGAATGCTGACTAGGTATTTTCAGTTTTGGTAGAAATAAGACCAATTCATTAATTTGTCGCTTTTAAACACAAGTGGGCTATCCCGAAAAATGTTTTTTTGAGAGAATGGAAGGTAAACGTTTTGCCGTTTGCTCAGTTTCTTTAAAAGACAAGGAGAGTCTTATCTCTAACCAAACAAATACATTAATGTATACACACCACTGAAATCAGCAGACTTCTCCTATAGGTAAGACAATGCCCACTTTTAGTGTAGGTCAAGGTTTCTGGAAACCCCCCGAAATGTGGGTCAGCCCGCTTGTCCTGAAAAGCGACCAATTTGTCATTTATGCCGCCAGTCTGGTCGCGTGATGCCTGGTGTCGACCTGAGATAGCATCAAATCTCCCGCCCTTTAGTCACGTCTGTCTGTCTGTGACTGTGAATTGTTAACGGTCTCCCCCTGTCTGTCTGTCCGTGAAATGTTAACGGTCTCCGCCTGTCTATCTGTCCGTGAATTGCTGTCTGCCCGTGAATTGTTAAAGGTCTCCGCCTGTCTGCCTGTGAATTGTTAACGGTCTCCGCCTGTCTTCCCGTGAATTGTTAACGGTCTATGCCTGTTTGTCTGCCCGTGAATTGTTAACGGTCTCCCCCTGTCTGTCTGCCCGTGAATTGTTAACGATCTCCCCCTGTCTGTCTGCCCGTGAATTGTTAACGTCTCCCCCTGTCTGTCTGCCCGTGAATTGTTAACAGTCTCCATCGGCTTGTTTTGTGGAGTTTTGTGGCTCTCAGAATTAGATAGAGGCAATTTGTTTTTACCCCTGACGTTTATCTTATCGTGTCACTGTAGCTTCCCTTTTTTACTTTTGTAAGCAGTAAATGACAGATGGTGGGAGAATTGTTTCCTTTTCCCCCACTTACGCAGATACAACGATTAAAATTAACTGCATTTATAAAGTGCAATATCCATCACAGCATGCTCTATGCTCTTTACAAGTATTATTACTCCCGGGAGACCCTTCAAGAACACGACTCAGTAATACTTTTGACTTCCTGGGAGGCACACGGTGCAAGCTGCCGATTACACAATATTCTCAAACACTAACAAAATGCATGACAAGATTTCTCGCTGTCTATAGCCGGGTACCCATTCCCTCCTTGGTAATATAAGTAAAATTTGTGTAAAGCGTCCTTCCCAAGAACACAGTATAGAGTCCTGGGTGAGACTTGAACCCGCGACCTACTGGTTGAGAGTCCAAGAGCCTGACCTGAACTAGAACATGAACCCTATCCGTAGGTCGTGTTTTACTATCGTATCCATACAACGTGGGGAACTCTGCCACCACTTTCCAAAGAGGAAATTACTCGTTAATCCGATCAGTACGCGTTGCATAGCAGTATGTCAAAATGGTGTATTGAGAAATACTGAAAGTTTCAAAGAGACCTTCGTACTAGAAGTATACTAAAATGTGAAGGATACAACCCCGGGGGTACAAAATGACCCCAAGGGTGTACTGATAGGGTTAAGTAAACACCAGAGAGCCTTGGATTTGAGAGATAAGTGGCCCCGACTGTATTCCTGGCTTGTGCTTTCATGAACTTTTTTTTTCACTACACAATATGAACTTTTTGTACTTCTCACTTTTACTTTTTGCAGGGAGCATAGGCATGAGGTATACGTTTAATAAACCAACTGGATTTTGAAACAGAAGCCTGGAGCTTGGAGTCTGCAGTAAAAGATGTCGACAATGGGCAACGCCGACGAAATAGATAAAACTCAAGTCAACGGTGGAGGGGATAAGTATGATGCAGTGACGTTGGATAACGGCGACTTGAGCGCAGAGAAAGCGATCATCATCGAAACTGACAATGGGGAACAGCACCTACAGGTTTGTGGAATATTTTCTTTTTTTTCTTTTTTTTTTTATAAGTGTTTTACGGCACTCGCCGCGCGGGACACACCAAGCATTTTCAATTGGTAGGAAATTTTGAATTTTGAACGGGTGGCGGCCGAAGCCTACTCTTATCGATTTTAGACCACCAAGGGATCTTTTACACACGCAACTTGCTCACGGGACCTCCGAGAATTTTCTCCCTTGTCCGAAAAGGCTAGGTGTAGATCTTTCCGACCAGAAGATCACGGGTGTGGCTGAAAGACAGCAGTAAGAAGGATGAGCATTTTCGTACTCCTTGATCATGTGTACGTAACATAATGCCATTTGATTAGAATTCAAAAGTACTTCTTATTATAGGTCTTATTTTCTGATTGGTTTACAGGTTCGAGTGTTGGTCTTTTAAATTATGTGATGGAACTATAAGGTTTTGGCCAGTGATGGGCTGATATGATATGACTAGCTGGGCACCTGTTCGATGAACAAACTCAAAAGAATAAATCTGTATGTTATTGGGGAAGCAGTGCGCGCTGCTTGTGAACGGAAACCTCACTTGTTTACAATAGCGTCTTAGAAGACGGACTTTCCCAAGATTAGATCTAAACGAAACAAATAAAAAACTGAAAACTAAACTACAGTGACTTCAGGCTCCTCAATAAAATTGTGCACCCTTTAAATGATTCTAAACATACATTGATTTGTTCAAATTCAAACGTTAAGTGGTTGGGAAGTTTCAGGCAACCAAAGTGACGGACTTTCACCAATATAATGTATACAGATAATCAGACAAGAATCATTTGTTTCTTTATTTGTTTTATCATTTAATGTTTTAGAGTTTTTCTTCGACACAAATTTTTACATGCGATTGGTTAGCTGTTAGCCTCTCTTAGCTGTAAGGTTCTATAATTTGATTGTGTAGCTTTCCTACAGGCGTCTCTACTGGGGCCTTATTATGTGACCCACTCATGATCCCAGGCTTAGAATTTCCTCATTTTTCTACTGTGTAGGAAGCAATTGTTATTATGATGATGAACATAATTGTTGCTGTTGTATCATTAGTGTTATTATTATTATTTTTATT
>NW_004798228.1:77841-96076 GCF_000002075.1 Aplysia californica | reverse complement strand
CTCGTGGTGGAACACCAAACCAATGTGCCAGGATCTGGACAATAAAGATGTATCTTATCTTATCTTATCTTATCTTATCATGCTTTCTTCATAGCACTAGATGACTGTTACTGTGTCAATGTGCTTGACTTTACTATAACTAACAAACAAACTAACACTCTGAGCTAATCTTGCTGACCAACATAAATAATCTATGGACGTTGTGGACTTTACTCACACAAGGTGGCCTGGACAGAGCAGAAGGACTCTTGTTCATCCAGTTCACGGACCGTTTCCATAGCAACGCTCAACTGACCGCGTGGCCTGGTTCGCTTCTCGGAGCGATACGTCTGCTCATGGGTAAGGAGCATTTGTTTCTTTATTTCTTTTATCTTTTAACTCACTTGAGCTGAGTTATTTTTCACCTAACAACCGCTGCAGCCTGACATTTTTGGAGTATATTGAAGCGTTAGCCACAAAAAGACTATGAAAGCTATCATGAGTTTTTAAAATGCAACAAGAGAAAAAAAGAAATATTCTCGCTGAAAAAGAAAACTGAATCTAATTTGTCCAAATAGTTTACATTTTTTCAATATTTTCAAATTGCAATGTCTGGGGGTTACACAATTTTTTCCCCCCCAATTTGTAACAAAATCGTCTATCGCAATGCGGGGATGACTGACTTGGTTCGTTACTGCTAAAAAAAGTATCTCATATAACTTCACCAAATTTTTATCAAAGCGAAACAAGTGGGTCACATCTTCACAGAGTGTCCAGACTTCGGAGAGACCTGAGGGAAGTCTTTTAATGCAAAAAGTTGCAAAATCTGTTCTCTGTTGATCCCAACAGAATTCTCAATTTTATGAAGGTCTTTGGCCTTTACAATAAATTGTAGATAGAGTTATTTTAAAAAATTATTTGAAGTGTTATTTTAAAACCGAGATTTAAGCACAAATTTTTCAAAATATTGACCTCAACCGAACCGTGCTGTGAGTTTTTGTGATTGCAACCAACTTGTGTTTCGCACGCTCATATAACCTTATGCAGTTGCGAGCGACATATCTTACAAAAACATAAAACACCTCTCTGTCCCCCCCCCCAGGTCCCACTGCCGCTGCCATCTGTAATCGGTTCAGCGTGCGTACGTGTGTCATGGGAGGCACTGTCGTCTTCGCCCTGAGCCTCATCATGGACGGCTTAGCCCCAAACATTTACTTCCTCTTCTTCTCCCACGCCGCGGTGCAAGGTTTGTACTACGAAAATGTGTCACGACATGGTGGAATTAGGCACTTGTCAATTATTGGGCATGTGGAGTTATTGGTGATATCTTAAAGCTTGTTCATTTGTCTTGCTTTTGTTGAAATAATGTCCATTTATTTTGAAAAGAAGTCTAGATTTTTATGATTGAAAGAGGTTGGGGTCACCTGGTGTCAGAGGTCAACTAAGGACGAAAAGGGCCGCCAAAGTTTGGTGACTTCCAAAGCTGTAGTTTCCTTTCAAACTACAATTATTCAATTTTTGTGGCTTTGATCAATATCTCAAATTTAATTTCACACAGAAATATCTTTTTAAATGGATGTAAGGGTTTTGAGCCAAGAGAAAAAAAAAAAAAATAAAAAATTGCCCAACAGTCAGAGAAATGCCGGTTTCTTTGATTCCATTATTTTGACACGCTCCTGATTTCGCCACAATGCGTTCACAAATGAATTGTCTTTACAGCCAATTCAGAATAGACTTGACCTAATACACATATGGAGGAGCCACTACTGAGTATATAGGGTAATATTACAGGACAGAGGATCTACTTTCAGACCTCAGTTTTTGGGAAAATCACTCATATTTTAGGCGAATACTGTGTTGCTCTTCAATGGTTTGCACTGCCTGGGTCATCCACTCCGTGCCCCGTTTAAGTCTTTGGTTTAGTCTGACGACCTTTTTTGTCATGCAGAGGATTCTGTGGATCTTCGCAGACTTTCAGATAAGTTTTGACCTGTGCGAGCTTGTGTATTCGTGGTTGCCGGGCTGTTCCTGCCCACCCTGAAATGTACCCTCATGAAAAGGGGCGAGGAAGCATGGAGCACCCCGTCTTCCTAAGACCCCAGTTCTACATTGAAGTAATTCAAGTAATACAGTGTTGCTGTCACAAGCAACCCACTTAAGTCCAAATTTCAAGAGTTTTTTTAATTGTTGCACTGCACACTCCCATAGCTCTGTCAAGATGCACCTTTCAACATCACCAAAATTACAGTTTAATGCTATTGTCAAGGCATACAATTTTCTTGCTTTCCATGACTTCTGATAGGAAAAACGCAACAAAAACTAGCTTTTTTTTTCTCTCTGGTGTAAAAAGTACCCGAATGGACTTAAGTTGATTTCTTGTGACACCGATGGGATATACTGTTATAAGTCTTGATTTCCTGCTCAGGTTTTGGCCGAGGTCTTATGTACGCGCCCAGTCTGTTCATCGTGCGGCAGTACTTCCACAAACGTCAGAGCCTGGCCACTGGGATCGGCACCTCGGGCGTCGGTGTCGGCACTTTTCTCATCGTGCTTCTGGTCAATGTGCTCTTTGACAACTACAGCTATTTCGTGAGTTTTCTTTTCTTTTTCCTGTCAGCTTTCGTGAGCTGATCTGTTCATTGGTGGGTGTGAGAGAATAATATAATTTTGTATGTCCGCCAAATGACTATTTGGGTGTGTATGTCTCTCTGTTTCTGTGTGTGTGTGTGTGTTGTGTATGTCTCTCTGTTTCTGTGTGTGTGTGTGTTGTGTGTGTGTGTGTTTGTGTGTGTGTGTGTATGTTTGAGTATATGTGTGTGTGTGTGTGTGTGTGTGTGTGTGTGTGTGTGTGTGTGTGTGTGTGTGTGTGTGTGTGTGTGTGTGTGTGTGTGTGTGTGATGGTATGTATGTTTACCATGCCAGAGCAAATTTCTCTTTGTGGAAATCAAAAAATGTTACCTCATCTTGTATCCTGATGATAGACAAATAATTTGTTTTTACATTTAAGAATGACCAAATGTTGCCACTTGGGGTATGAGAATTTATTGCCACCAGCAGTTATTGTTTAACAGTTTTGAGTTTTGTCTTAAACACAATTCGTAAAACACACCTGAACTCAATATTTTTCAGTAAAATCCTCACAGAAGTGTGTTTTTAAATGGACTTCACAGAAGTGTGTTTTTAAATGGACCTTAAAAGGTGTTCAGTCAAAAAACGAAAATTTGATAAAAGTGGCCTAACGGACAGAAGAATGTTAGTTTCTTTGATTTCGTTATTGTGACCAGCGCCTGATTTCACCACGATGCCTCTCATAATACTTAACATTATTTTTGTTTTTATTACTTTTCATTTATATTAGGCGTGTGACTGTAAGCCTGCATGTGTGTGTGTATGTGTGTACAGGGTGAAACACCAAACCAAAGTGCCAGGATCTGGACAATAAAGACGTATCTTATCTTTTCTTATCTTATCTTATTTAATCTTATCTTATCTTATATAACATACTAACAAAATGAGTTGCTTCTCAGATTCGAGCCCTTTGGAAATAGATACATCAAGCTTATAGGTGAAGTTTTTACAATTTATAAGTATGTAATAAAGAAAGACATGTTATACTTAAAGAATATGGCGTCAATAGAAAATCTACAAATTTGACCCTAGTGTCGATTTTTGGCCAATATCTCCTCTTGCGCATTGCGAGAAGTAACTCATTTTGTCAGCTCGCCTCACATTATTGTATTTCCCCTCTCCTCAGGGCTCCCATCTTATCTTGAGTGGACTGGCGTGGCACGGTTTCCTCTTCGCACTGCTGTACCGACCCCTCAGCCTGCACCAGAAGTACTTCGGACTTCTACAGTAAGACGTTTCTTGATTTTTTTTGTTTTTTTGACTCTGTATTGGCTGAAACGAAATCAAGTTTTCGAAAACAAAATACAGAATTCAGAAATTTGATCTTGTTTTTGTACTCTGTATTTGCTGAATGTTAATAAATTATGTTCAATTGAATGTCGGTCACTACATGTAGTCTTGTAAACAAGACACCATGGGTAGTTGGTGGGTGGTCTGGTGTGTTTGCTTCTTCTTTCCTATCAAACATCTATTGCTCTTATCCCTCCTCGTTTTTGTTTTTTTTGGGTTTTTTTGTGTGTTTATTACTCTCTTGTAATAATTCTAATTTTAAGCACTTGTATGACCATAGTATATTGCTGCAAGTGCCATAAATCTCTAACTAAACGAACAAACCTATGTGGGCGGTTGGAGGGTGCTCTGGTGTGGTTTGCTCCTTCTTTCCTATCAAACATCTATCGTCCTTATCTCTCCTTCTTTTTTTGTTTTTGTTACTCCCATGTAACAAACTGAATCTTTGGCACTTATATAACCGTATTGTGTTACAAGTGCCGTAAAACTCTTACGAAATACCAAAAAAAGCCCCACCTATCATTGTCCATACACTCTCTGTTGTTTATGTGTCATTTTTATTTTTATTTACTGTTGGAAAAAAAAAAGGAAAGAATTTGAGACTATACTACTGTAATTTAAATGCAGTGAGGCCACAGAAACCCAAACCTGTAGTGAAACTGCTCGAGATGTTCTTTGGTTTTCAATTCAGAGAGATTGCTCAAATGGCGAAGAAAAAAATGTGTGTGTGTGTGTGTGTGTGAGGGGGTGGGGGGGGGGAATTCTATATTCTTTCAGTTCATGGTGTTTTTTGATTAACTGTTTTCAGTTTACATATGATCTAGACTCCGCTGTATCATAATGAATGAGTCAAATATTCAAGAGGTTAACGAAATATTTCCTCTTGTCCCTCACTGTTTCAGGGAGGAGATCGAGTTTAGTACAGACGAAAGCAAGGATTCCGCCCCTTTGAGAAATGGAGATTCCAACATGGAAAGTGATGAAACTTCCAGCCAGCGCAACAATATCAACAGTTCTGATGCCGTGGACGCGACGCCTCTCGCAAACAACAGTTCAACCTCTCCATCTCCCGGCAAAGTGCGGCAACGAAAACAGGACGGCTGCGTCAAGTCATCGCTGAAAATCTTGCTCCCTGTTGAGAAGTCCGACGAGGCGGAGAAGGGCAAAGGTCAGAGAAAGTTCTTCCACTGCCGGCTGCTTACCGACATTCCCTTCCTCCTCTACTGCCTCAGTATGGTGCTCTTCAACATCGCCTTCAAAGGGGCCTTCACCTTCCTACCATCTCTCGCAATCGCCAAAGGTTTGAGCAAATCGGATGCCGCTCTGGTCTTGATGATCGCCGGCGGCTTCGACACCCTGGGGCGGGTGGCGATTGGATTTTTACTTGACTTCCGCTTGCTGCGTCCCTTTCGACCGGTGATTTACAATGGCGTGATCTTCGTCATAGCGCTCAGCTCCTTTCTGATACCGCAAGTCGGAGGAAGCATTATTCTGCTTTCCATCGTTGCGGGGATCTACGGGACCTTGACCGGTGGCTACGTCTCTCAAAAGTCTGTCGTGTTGGTGGACATCCTCGGGAAGGGAAACATGGCCTCTGCTTTTGGTCTCCTCATCGCTTTCCAGGGCGTCGGCACAGCGCTTGGCCCTCCTCTTTCAGGTGAGGTTTTATACGAAATAATGATAATAATAATAATGATAATAAGAATAACAATGATAATAATGAATGGTAATAATAATGATAGTAATAATAATGATAATAATAATATAATAATAATGATAATGATAATTATAATAATAATAATAACAATATGTAACATTTATAAAGCTCACATTCCCTCTCAACGGCAAGCTCTATGCACTTTACAATCTATACTATTTCCCCAGCAGACCTGAAAGCACTCTGAAACAATCTTAACTTCTTGGGAAGCATACAGTATAAGCTGCCTTTTTATAGGCGCTAAAACACTGAACAGGCGGACAAGATTTTTCGCTGTCTGATAGACAGAAAAATAAATGAAAACTCCTCTCTATAAAGCTTTTTTCTCATAGAAATTTTTACACAAAAACAAAGATATAATTACGTACATGCGTGTCTGTTAATTTTTAAGATGTGATGTCTTTTTTTTCGATGTAATGGGCATTGAGCTTTTTTTTAGAAAAAATGAAAATGCGCAGTATAAATGCTATTTATTATTATTATTATTATCATTATTACTTTCGGAATTTCATACCCTACCTGGATTCAGATCTTACCTTATTCAATGTTGCAGGTCATGTCTTACATTTTTCTCAGTTTGTAATGTAAGGACAATCCGGTGAGTTGGAAGGGAGGGGGGGGGGGGTTCTGTATTTCTCTAGGCGCACTATGGGTTTAGTTGGTATCATGCTGGTCTATGGAAGGGGATGGCCCTTGTTCGAATCCTCGAGGTGATGTTTTGAACTTGAGATGTGTTGGGAAGTTTTTTAAGGTTGTCCTCCCATTTGGCATGGTCCTATTGGAGTTGGACATTAGAATTGGAGGTCCCGCCTCTTGAATACTCTCTAATCTTTAAGATAATAAGATAAGTTACATCTTTATTGTCCAGATCTTGGCACATTGGTTTGGTGTTTCACCACATGTACTCACACACACTCACAAACACACACACACACACACATACACACACACACGCACAAGCTCTCACACACACACAAACAAACATGCTCACACACGCAGGCTTACAATCACATGCATAATATAAATGAGCAGCAGTATAAACAATAATAATGTTAAGCTAGATACCAACTCAGTGATATTCTGATGTATGCTCCAAGGTCATATGAATACTTATACAAGATGGTTAAGATGGAAGCACTTATATTACCTATTTGTATTGTAAGTGCTGTAAAACTCTTCCAAAAACAAAACGAAGTAAAAAAAACTGCAATGACGAGTCACATTTTTCTTCTTTCAGGTGCACTGAAGGATGCCATGGGAGATTTCGATCAGATCTTCTACTTGGGAGGTGCCTCGATGATCGGTGCTGGACTGCTCATGGTGATAAGCAATGTGACCCGTTATTTCAGGGACAAACGAGAGAGACGTCGCAAAGCGGAGGCAGAAGGTAGCATCGCTCTTTAACGGGACCTGAAGTGTCAGAAAGCCACCAGTGTGCCTATAGGAAGGATTGTCATGACAGCACGTTTTCTCTTAGATTTTTGGGGGTTTTTTTCCAGCCTGCTACTTTGTGTATCTGTGTTTTCCAGGAAACCTTCTTCAGTTGAGCAAGGCAGTTGAAAAGAACCTTCTGAGAGCTGGTTTTCAAAATGTGTGGAAAAGAACTATCTGAGAGCTGGTTTTCGAATTGTATTGAAAAAAACTTTCTGAGAACTGGTTTTCGAAATGTGTTGAAAAGAATTTTTCAGGAGCTGGCTTTTGAAAGTTTCCAACAGACCTAGTGTTCATCCATTTTTTGTCAAGTTTTATTAATTGTTACTTTTATGTGATCAAATCTGTGAGACAGATTTTATTCCTGCTTTGCTATAAAGGGATGGCATTATGTAGGGTGGGCTTGTCAAGTGCTTCCAAGTGGCTTGCAAGATTAAACGATTTCAAATAGTATTTGATACTGTCGACTCTGCTTGTGCTGAACTCGCTTGGTTGATCTTCGGTTAAGTTGATCTTCTTTTCGAGTCCCAGCGTCTCATCTTCTTTACAGATCCCAATTGTTAAGTTTAACTTCGGATGAGTTGATCTTTTTTTTCACTCCCACGACGATATCAACTCATACGTAGTCGACTATACCTCGTTGGCCAAGGAAGAAAAAAATTGGGTGAGATCGGTTGGAACCTCCAAGCTCTTAAAAGTGGGGCTGAAACTTATACTATAACATTTATCACTCTAGGGCATTTCATGAGATAGAATATTAGATCTATTGCTTCCAGCTGGGTTGGAAACTGTTGATTTTAATTTTCAAGAATAACAGTTTTGTTTTTATTTATCGTCAACTCTCCGTTTGCCACATTTATGATAATTAATAACTTGGTCAACTCGTGAGCTAGACTGAAACTGTGGGGGGTTCTGACTGCAAGCTGCGGAGAGCCTTGATCCCTTGAACCTACAGGACTTGTGCACCCGAGTTCTTTTGGATCTACCATCAGGTTTGTAGCGTTACTTCTAGTAATTCACCGGCACGTGATGCTTGCTCACGCTTCGTTGAGTTCATATTTAACCGTGTAGGCTATATAAATGTTCGTTTTAAAAAAATGTTATTCATTTGCTGGTATAGTGCGCTTCAGGCTAGGCCTACACCATGTGCGACGATACATCTGTGTGATGAGTGTAGGTATGACTTCAACCTGTATCACAGCCTTTCTGGAGGTCTTACAACTTTACAGGTTTATTCCACAGTATGCTGAGGTTGGTGCGTGTAAAGGTGTAACGGCGCTTATATGACCTTATTGTGTTGCAAGTGCCGTAAAACTCTTACTAAAACAAAGGTGTAATTTTGTGGTCATTACTCCAGCATGGGGCGAGAAAGGCTGATATGGTGATGGTGATGGTCTCTGCTTTGATGTATTTTTGAAAGTTGTAGACTACTGGCAGATACATTTTCAATGTATGCGCTATAACATAAGATGTCTAGATGTGTAGATTGTGAAGTGCATAGAGCTTGCTGTTGAACAGGGATTTGCGCTATACAAATGCTATTTATTTTTATCATTGTTATCACTTTTATTTCTCTTTGCTTCTATTGTGCCACTTCTAAAAGTAATGTGCTCAGATCTAAGAATTGAGAATCCTGAGTGAGAAAGTAACAGAAATGGTGGCTGAGAAATCTTGTGCAATTTATGGCAAAGTTGCTATGTTTCTAAATTTAATGACTTGTGCGTAGAACGATGTATTTTCCACACAAAAAATATTTCACGTATAGATGTGGTGTTTTGTCAGAGTGAAGGCCGCTTTGGTGGCCTTCTGGTAACAATCAAACGAAGATATGGGGTTGGGCTTTTTTTTTGGTCAGAATTAGTTGAATTTTTTTTCCTGATATATTTTTGGTATGATTTAAATAATAATAAGAGCATTTGTATCCCGCATTTCCCCACAGCATGGGCCCAAGGCGTGCATAGGAGATTAAAAACGCATTCATACTGACACCATACAAATTCATCATGTGCGCCCTTTTTGACAGCAACATTATTTCAGACAATAAAAAATGCTCATACAAAAAGGCAAATAATTAAACTATTTCTTCAATAGATGTGTTTTGAGTCCCCTTTTGAAGGTATCAAGTTTTATTGCGCTCATCAAATCATGAGGAAGAGTGTTTAAAAAAAAGTAGTTGGCCCAGAAAAAGAAAAAGCTCTCTCACCATATTTCTTCAGTGACACACGAGGTTTTGAAATTAGTCTAGAGCCACTGGATCTTAGTTCACGTGATGGTGTGTATGGTACAATGAGTTCTTGAATGTATGTGGGAGACTGGTTAGTTTGACCTTTAAAGCTTAGTAATTTATATGTGTCTGTACATGCCATTTCAGGATATATTTTTTATAAGCATTACTTGAACTATTAGTGAACTACAAATTTTATTGACAGCGTTCCTTTTTCATTTGATGGTTTGATGGTGCTGTCATGATGCGGATTGACCTTCCTAGACATGTTAGAGATAGTTCCCTAGCAATGTTTAAAGCTCATCTTTTTGCTGAGGCATCTGTAGAAATAGATTGGGAGGGGGAGAAATAAACAATGGGAGAGAGAGAGAGTGAGAGAGAGAGAGAGAGAGAGAGAGAGAGAGAGAGAGAGAGAGGGAGAGAAGGAGAGAGGGAGGGAGGGAAGGAGGGAGGGAGACTTGTGGTGAAATAAGGTGCTCATCAATGTTGAAGGCAAGAAAAATGAACATGCTTTATGATGAAACCAATGATTCCACATGCCCAAAAACTGATGGGCGTCTGATTCCACCGCCTTGTGAAACATTTATTGTTCTTTTCATTATTGTAAAGCAATTTGAGCACTTGCAAAGAGAAAATGTTTAATATAAATGCAATGCCTTATTAGTAAAGGAATATTTTCTTCCTTTTTATTGGAGTCACCAGATTTAGATGGCAGAAAATAGGTATTTTTGTGCAGCATTTCTTTGGATCTTCTTTTGTTCTCACATTTTTTACTGTTTACTGGCAATTCGGTTTCTACTTGAGTACATAGAAATTTTTTTTTTTTTTTTTCAATCTGTGATTTTTTTGTTTATTGTAAAGACGAAATAGGTTTCTTTTAATGATTATCTTCATATCATTTTTGTTGTGATCTTCATATCATTTTTGTTGAGACATCTCTACTGGGATACCTCAAGAGCACACATACCTCAACACATACCTCAAACCAAGTACTCAGTCTAATAAAGGGCAAGCAAAGCCTTGGATGTAAAATCATTGAAAAGAAGGAATCCATGTTATTTGCAATGCATATTGTCGGTGTCTGACTCATTGATTGCGCCAAATTCCGTCAAACAATTTTTTTTTTGGAGATGGTGTGACCAGCTTTCGCAAGTTGGGTTGTTTTTGGGGTTTTTTTTAAAGTTTTTTTTTTTTTGGGGGGGGGGGGGGATGTATGTTTTTTCCACTGTATCTTCCAAAATCGCTCCACATTTGGTGAAGACAGTATTTTTACTTATTATAGTATTACCAATCATGACTGTGGTTATAAATAACATAATTTGAAATAAAAAGATTGTTTGACCTAATTTGCCGAATATTCAGTTAGAGTTGAACACCAAAGATGTAATAATATTTATTTCTTCATTGAATTTTGTGGTCCCAAATACTAGAGCATTACTAGAATTACATTTATGGTGTATTTGAAGTAAATAATGCTTTCCTGACATGTTTGTATTTTTTTGTATAGACTCATCTGTGTCTCTACCTACTCTTGCCATGTTTCACTTTCGGGAATCTTGCTTAAAATTTTTTTTTTAGAAATTGCAATCTTTCCTGAGGACTCTTATAAGTTTTCATTTTCAAATGTCGTTCACGATTTCAAGTGCTTTGAATTAAACATTTAAAAAAAAAATCCTCATATGATTTTAACATCTTGTCAAACAAAAATAAAGATATTTTGGCAGAAGAATTAGTCGCCGGAATTAAGATATTTAATAAACGTGTCTTGTATGCTGCTAAAACACACCATATTATTCTCTCCCCCCCCACCCCAATCCCTTGTCTCCCCCTGTCAAAAGCAAATTTTGAAAATTATTATAATTCAGGGCTGTTACAGGGTTATGCTTACATGTATGTGTTTAATGTTTATTTCTTGAGCATTATGATCAAGATTCAATTATCATTATGCAGAGTGTTGAAACTTTTGTGATGTATGTCTTTTGATAAATACTATTCTTTTGTTGAAAAGAATTTTTACATTTCTTTAAAAATGAGACTGAAAGTAAGCACAAAAGAGAAGGAATGAGTGATTGAGAAAGAAAGAGATAGAGAGATTCCGCGTTATTTTATAACTTAACGCAAGGAGAGAGAGAGAGAGAGAGATAGTTTTTCTTGTTATTGTTATTTAATAAAACGGAAATCTGTTGTATAAAACTCGGTTTTCGTCACGAAAGATCTATCCTATTGATATTGTTTTTTAAAATGCACAATGTTCTCTCTGTTATACTCTATCCAAATGTTTTCCAACGGTACACATATCTTTTTTCTTTCAATTTGCACTCCTTGATTTAAGTGTGAGGTGTTTTGAAGACATTGTTTGAATGTGCCATACTCAAAGAAGGCTGTGGGTTTTCTTTTGCCTTTTTATTCTGTTATTTTTCACTTTGTGTATCATATTTTATTGCGACCTCAGTGCTTTCTTGTCGCATCTCCATTTTTAATGACAATGAAAACAGTTCATAACAAAGAGTGAGCTAAGAAGAAGTCACATTTTCACTGTTTAAAAAAATGGACATACGACAAGAAAGCACCGAGGGCGAATTATGTTTTTCAAGTATTTCCTTTTGTCTGATTTGTTATCTGATTTTTCTTCTATGCTCAGCGAGTTGTTATCTGATTTTTCTTCTATGCTCAATATTTATGTCCAGGGTACACGAAGCCAAATGGAAATCGTCTTGGTTTGGGATTGGCATTAATTGTGGTGCAGCAGGTAGGCACTTTGCCCTCTCTTGCAGAATATGTGAGTTCAATTCCAGTTCGAGAAGGGTTTCTTTATTTGTTGTTGTTGTTGAGTATCTTAATCTGTTTGATGGGTTGTTGTATCTCTGTCTGCCTGCCCGGGTTAGCCCTGACTGTAACAACAGTGACAGCCAAGCTGCAGCCTGCCTCTGTATGATCTAATTTGAGTTGGTGAGGGCCTAAAATAAAGCATCTACAATTTCAATCACACTACGTTTTGTCAAATCTCAAGTTCAAATGAAATTTCTGGAAATCTTACAAAGGCCTCTTTTCTGTAGAATTTGGGGGGGGGGGGGTTCTTGTCAAATCATGTATGTGGTCATGCCTACAGCTATAAATGGTAATTTAATTTCTTTCTTGACGTCACCTAGTTTAATTTTATCCTTCTTAGTGAAAATTTTCTTACTGAGATTTATTGAAAATTTAAACTTTGCATCTTTCAATGTATGCAGACACACTAAAGTTGGTATTCGATTTTGAGACCGTAATGTCCTTGGCTATAGCTACAGACCTAAATTGTATCAAAAAAGTATATAACACATAATTAGCTGAGGTAAAGTGTTTCAGAAGGTGTATTAATTTGTTTCATAGATTTCTGGCTCACAACAATAGTTATGTTATTGTTTTTCAGGAAAGGTCTGTTTTTCAATTTAAAAAAAAAAAAAAAAAATTGACAAGAAAGTTTTAATTCAAGTAGATAGGTGGCTGTGTCCCAAATCAATGTGGTTCTGTGGAGGTGCTGTCTGCCTTATTCATGTCTCTACAGGAGTTAGCCCCTTTTTACTAAGTTATAAGGAGTTTGCCCCCTTGTGCTAAGTTATAAGGAGTTAGCCCCCTTTTACTAAGTTATAATGTGTTAGCCCCCTTTTTACGAAGTTTTAAGGAGTTAGTCCCCTTTACTAATTTTTAAGAAGTTAGCCCCCTTGTATTAAGTTGGAGTTAGTCTCCATTTACTACGTTTTAAGGAGTTGGGCCCCTTTTCTAAGAATAAGTTTTACTGTTGTGTGGGTAGAAATAAGACATTCCTTTTCACTTCTGTTGACAGTGGTGGTGGTGC
The DNA here is from genome assembly GCF_000002075.1 of Aplysia californica. Taxonomy (NCBI): domain Eukaryota; kingdom Metazoa; phylum Mollusca; class Gastropoda; order Aplysiida; family Aplysiidae; genus Aplysia; species Aplysia californica. Next base: position 82,972 of record NW_004798228.1, on the reverse strand, counting down.
TTGGTACTGCGCAACAAATGAATCCATTTGTAATGAACTCGGCTGCAATAAAGAATGATGTTACTCTTTCAGATGCTCTTGTTCGTGTTAAGATTAATTCATGAATTCCTTTTTTTGTTTTTGTTTGATACTTTTCCTAGACATGTAGTACAATATCTAAGACTGTGTACTCTGACGTGTGGGTGGTTGGAGGGCGCCACTGGTAGCTCCTACTTCTTTACTTTCCCTTCTGTTGTTTCTGTCTTTTTGTCTTGCCTTTTTCCCAGCACTAAATGACCATCGTTGTGTCGATGTGCTTCTCTGTACTCAAACATGTACTCTGATGTACGTAATTTTGATTTTACCCGTAGAGCGTATCATTAATTTACTCTATTGAGAATCAGATATAGAGCAAAGAAGATACAGAGGTGGGTGCTCTCGTGTGGTTTGCTCCTTCTTTCCTATCAAACATATGTCGACCTTATCTGTCCTCCTTCTTTTTGTGTTTGTTACTCTCTTGTAACACATCTATTCTTCGGCACTTACATGATCGTATTGTGTTGCAAGTGCCGAAAAACTCTTACTAAAACTATTGATACAGAGCAGAATATTAAGAGCTGTTGAGATGAGGTGCTTCCGTAAACTGCCTGGCATCATCTCATGCAAAGATCATGTCACCAATGAAGAAGTGAAAATAATAGTGTATTATAATATTAGAAATGTGATCGTGCCTTACACCGACCTTCTATCATCGCTAAAGCAACGCAAGTTGAAATGGTATGGCCATGTCACCGGTTCGTCAGGCCTTGCATGTTCTTATGCACTGTAGAATTTTAAATGGGCTGGTTTATCAATGTCGTGCTCATACTGTGCTGAAACAACATAGTGGGAACTGCTGCTTTTCTTTTCCTCATCCTTACTATCGTCATTTTTCCTCTGTTTCTTTTGTATGTTTGTCACTCTCTTGTGAACTGCTACTTTTCGGAGTACCTTGATAGTCGAAGCAGACTTTGTGCTGTTGAGGTTAGAGAGGTGAGCAGAGTAAGCCTGATTTCCTGTTTAGACTTCTCAGTTGACATCCACCCCTTGGCGCTCAAATAACCTTATTATGCAGTTGCGAACGCCGTAAAACGTTGCTAAAAGTAAAACTAAGGCCTTGCTAACACCATTCTACAAGGCACTCTGCATGGAGGACGAAGGAGGACAGAAGAAGAGATGGGAGGATAACATCTAAGAATGGACAGCCATGGAGCTGCTGGACACACTGAGGAAAGCAGAGAGTCGAAAGAAGTGGTGGAGGGTTTGTTGTCATCACCTGTCGGAGGCAACCCAGCGGATGATATATCTATGGGAGCTGAAAAAGAAGATAGAGCAAAGAGGGAAAGGTTTCACACGCATTCATTTGGTCGCTTTAAAGCACAATGGGGCTATCCTGAAAAATGCTGTTTTGAAAAAATCGAAGGTAAAGTGTTTACCCCTTGTTCAGCTTCTTTAAAAGACAAGGAGAGTTTTCTCTATAACCAAACAAATATACGCAATAATGAAAACAAACTTCTCTTATACTTATAGGTAGGGCAATGCCTACTTCTGGTGTGGGTCAAGATTTCTGAAAACCCCCGAACTCTGGGTTAGCTCGCTTGTCCTTAAAAGCGACCATTTATTGTGAGACCTATGGCGTTAATTTTGCCGTTCTTTTATGCGTTCATTGTGCACACCGGTGAGACGAAGTTTGTATAATAGAGAGCAAAGTGTGGCCGCCATGGCAGTGCCCGGTCTAGGAAATCCTATATCAAATCTATGGTTCTTCCTTTTTTTGGATTGATATTATGATAAATCACCGTCACGCAGAAAATGGGGTTGTTCACAGCACTTCCCTCCCGCTTTTCACACGATTTTGCATGCGCAGCTCACCAGTGACACTTTTAAAAATATCAAAACACGTTATGTTTATGCGTTCAGTAAAGATAGTATCACGATTTGAAAAAAAAATGACGGACTTTTAAAAGCGACACATTGTCCCACTTGTAAACCTTTTAAAATCTGTAGGAAACACACGCCATGGTTTTTATTTAGTCGACCTATTTGTACAGGAGTTTTCTAGAATACAGCTAACAAGTGTTTACAAAATAAACATTGATCTGTTAATGATACAAGTCATTGTGCAAAAACTGGAAATTTTCCTCTCGATAGTTGAGGAAATAGTTGATAGTAAGCTGTGCCAACAATGTTTCTTGCACAATAGGTTTTAATTATGCGGTGTGTGCAACTGCCTTAACCCTGCGGGTTTGAAATAGGGCTGGGCAATGAGTCGCTTTAGGAAAATTCGAATAATATGTTAGTGCACCTCTTGGGCAATTTAATGTGTTATGAACCGCTTCAGCAAATGAGTGCACCCATTTCGGCAAACGGATTAGGAAAGAGAGTTTAAGAGTCTGAATTCGGGTAATGTTTCATTGAGAATTATCCGGATTTAGCCCACCATTAGTTTGAAAGATTTGCTCAAGGCTTACTTCGCCTGTGTTATCACCCATTCTCACACTGCAGTAGTGACGTCGGTGACCTAGTGGTTAGGCTACTGGACTCGTCAACGTGAGATTGCGGGTTCGGGGGTTCGAGCCTCAGCTCAGCCCGACGTTGTGTCCTTGGGAAAGGCACTTTACTGTTACATGAACTTCCCCTCTTGGCTCGGTCCTTTCGGAGATAGACTTTAATCTCGGAGGTCCCGCTTCCTAGATAACCTACCCGTGTTGATTTTGGTGTTAAGCCTATACTATTTCACCATTTTCAATTTACACTGCGGTGATCAATCACTTCAGCTACCTATATCTGAGTACCTGCACCTCCAAATTTTGGCGTCCAATTGAAAATGCCTAGTGGTTAGGCTACCTGACTCGTATAGTGAGGTTGCGGGTTCGGGGGTTCGAGCCGTGGGCCCGACGTTGTGTCCTTGGAAAAGGCACTTTACACTAATTTTTCTCACTTCACACAGGTGAGAATGGGTACCCTGCCATAGATAGCAAAAGATCGTGTCAGTATGCTAGTGTTTTAGTGCCTATAAATGGCCGCTTGCACTGTATGCTTCCCAGGAAGTTGAGTTTGTTTCAGAATGCTCTCAGATTTGCTGGGGTAATAGTATAGATTGTGAAGTGCATAGAGCTTGCTGTTGAGCGGGGATTTCCGCTATACAAAGGCTATCTATTATTATTATGATGTGTTTAAAGCCCTTTTTGCTAACATGGTGTAGGTAATCTGACGGGAAGCAAGTCAGTTTGTCTAAAGTCTCGACTGCGCCCTGCATTATGGAAGTTATCACTGACTCTTTCAAAAAAAGTAAATAAATAAATTATTGATTGATTTGTATGAAATGAATTTGATTTTTCAATTGTTTTTAACGAAAGAACATTCATTGTTGCAATTTTATAGAGTAATTTAAAATTGCTTTGATTTGCATACAAAAAGGAAAAAAATATTGAACCACACAAGCTGAATTGACATTTTAGAGGGACTGTCTCTACACGGCCAATTTGAAGGTGGAGAATATATAACTTAAGTTACGACTACAGTGTTACAGTGCTGTAATTATGACTGTCATTATTACTCAAATACTTAAAATGAAATTGTGACAAACTGAGTCTGTGACAAACTGAGCCTGTGACAAGCTGAGCCTGTGACAAACTGAGCCTGTGACAAACTGAGTCTGTGACAAACTAGGCCTGTGACAAACTGAGTCTGTGACAAACTGGCCCTGTGACAAACTGAGCCTGTGACAAACTGAGTCTGTGACAAACTGAGCCTGTGACAAACTGAGCCTGTGACAAACTGGGCCTGTGACAAACTGAATCTGTGACAAACTGAGTCTGTGACAAACTGGGCCTGTGACAAACTGAGTCTGTGACAAACTGGGCCTGTGACAAACTCAGCCTGTGACAAACTAGGCCTGTGACAAACTGAGCCTGTGACAAACTGGGCCTGTGACAAACTGGGCCTGTGACAAACTGGACCTGTGACAAACTGGGCAGCCCCTGTTTGGAGGACTAGAAATCGTGAGATTGAGGGTTCGAGAGTTCGAGCGTACGTCAGTACTACCTTGTGCTCTTGGAAAAAAAGCAATTATTTTGCTCTATTTTTTCCATTTTGTCTCGGTCCTATTGGGGATGGAAAGTGGGTGGTTGGTGGGTGCTCTGGTATGGTTTGCTCCTTCTTTCCTATTAAACATCTGTCGTCCTTATCTCTCCTCCTTCTTTTTTGTGTATGTTACTCTCTTGTAACACATTATAATCTATTCTTCGGCACTTATATGACCTTATGTTGCAAGGGCCGTAAGACTCTTTCTAAAACTAAACTGAGGAGATGGACATTGAGTTTGGAAGTCCCGTCTCTTAACTAACCTCACAGCCGGCCGACCATCATAGAAATGCCTTAGGATCGGTGACGAATACAGACAGAGATAACTGATAAGCACATCAATAAAAAATGCTAGCTAAGACAGACCAAACAATTTAGTTCCCTTTATCTGTATTGGGGAGGGGGGGGGTTGTTGAAGCATAACGATTCGCTACCTCAGAATTACAATGATCTATCTGACATTTTGGGCCGTTTTAAGTTGTTAAGACCATGAGGTCAGAAACCAAATCATGTTTTGTGTGCTCTATCAAAATCGTAAGATAATTCGGGATTGTTATCAAGATACTCAAACAATTGCATTCGAAAAATGTTGTGAAACTCAAAATTTATTAACGTCAAACTTTTCCAGTGGGTGGTTGACGGGTGCTCGATGGTATGGTTTGCTCCTTCTTTCCTATAAAAAATCTACCGTCCTGATCTCTCATCATTCTTTTTATGTTTGTTACTCCCTTTTAACACCTCTAATCTTCGGCGCTTATATGACCTTGTTGTGTTACAAGTGCCGTAAAACTCTTACTGAAACTAAAAACCTCTCAAAACTAGGCACTGAGAATATAATTTAAGGTAGCGAATTACTACTATGTTGACATAATATAATTTATTTAATGTAACTTTTATTTATATATATCGGCATCAAATCTGGACAAGAGACCATGATAACCGCAGTATCTATTCGGAGACGTCTCCAACGGAGATAGACCAATCAAAATGTTTTGTGCCTCTTGACCCAGTAAACAAATCTCGGGGG
>NW_004798228.1:75126-76756 GCF_000002075.1 Aplysia californica | reverse complement strand
TGATGGAAAGATAGGCATAGGCAGACAGAGGGAAAAGATACTGGACAAGATGACAACATGGCTGGGAGCAGCAAAAACAACAGACACCATTACAGCAACGCAAGACAGAGTGAAGTGGAGGTCCACGATCGCCCACACTACTCGGCAAGGCACTGGATGATGATGATAAGCAATGTGCAGACATTTAAATTGTCCTATGGTTGTGCTTAAACTAATTTCACATAATTATTTGTTGTTTCTAAATAAACACCAAAAAATGTTTCCTAGGGCGTTTAAAGAATAGCAAAATTTCCCCTATTTCGAAAAAAAAATCCTTGCTTGTTTCGTTTTTTCATTACATGTATTTAAACGACTTTTCTGTTGTTCTGTTCATTCGTATAAAGTTACACCCTTTTTGGCCATTGTCTCCCTTACCCAAGCATCTATTTAGGATTGCTGTTGATGAAATACTTCATTTAATCTACTTCATGAAGGAGGAGTCCTCTGGTACTGTGACTGGGTGTTCTACCATTAAAAGGAACTATGCTTGGTCCCGTAAGTCATCCCACATTTCAGTTGAGAGGCGATACGGTATTGTGAAAAAAGTGAGGAGGCCTAACGATCGGTTAATCTGACTCCTGAAGCAAGGGCTGGAGATGAAGGGAAATAATCGAGGAAAAGACTCGATCACCACAAGTACTAAAACAAGAACGCCTATACCTCCAGCTCAACTTTGTTGATGGTGTTTATTTTGCTCTTTTTGTTGTTTTTTGTTTGTTGCTCTTTTCTGCTTTTTTCTACTTCTGCTTTTTTTTGGCAAGTTTTAACTGCGCTCGCAACTGCATAATGTCATAGGCTATTACACCTTACCTACCGTAAGATCAGGGGTGTGGCTGAAAGACAGCAGTAAGAAGGGGCCAATGGGTAGCAGTAGAAAGGCTGCAGAAACAGTGTTACTCTCTTGTAACTCTTTGTTACTCTCTCATCTTCGGCTGTCATATAATACCGTATTGTGTTGCAAGAGCCGTAAAACTCTTACTAAAGCTAAAAACCTTTCAAAATAGAACTTTGTCATTTTAGGGTATCGTATTACTACCATGTTGATATAATATCATTTATTTTACCTTTCATTAAATATTGGCACAAAATCTGGACAAAACTGCAAAAGCATTTTGATTGGTCTATCTCCGTCGGAGACGTCTCCAGATAGATACTGCGATAATTAATCACAGCTCACCTTCATGGTGTTGTAAGGGGCAGTGGCAGTATGTCCTGCACATTTCACACGTTTCATTTCGCAACTCTTCGATTCTTAGCGTCCTAATGAATTTTCTTACACCCTTGTTCAGAGCACGTACGAGTTCACTCCGGGTAAAAGTAAGCTACAAGATAATGAGTTCTGGACTCGCGACAGGTCAGTCTTCGAACTACAACGTTTTACACCCTTCCTGAGACAGTCTAGGTTATTATGGAGACGGGCTAATCCTGACCAGCTGTCGGAGCCAACCTGACACAGGTTACTCGATTTAATAAAGTTTATCCACACACACACGGGCATCGAACTCAGGTATTCTGCGTGCGACGGCGAAGCACCTAACTGCTACACCAAGGGTGCCGGTGATTATACAGAGCTAAGGAGGAGGAGGAGGAG
>NW_004798228.1:71653-74349 GCF_000002075.1 Aplysia californica | reverse complement strand
CTTTCCGTTTCCCCACCTCTCTTCCCGGCTACACCCACCCCTTTTTCACTTTACTTCCAAAAAATATAGCTAGCTTCTCGTTTCTGTTCTGTTCCGAGTAATGCATGTTATAAAGAAAATGTAACGTAGTTTGTTATGTACTTGGTCAAAATGGTCGCTTTTAAGGACAAGCGGGCTAACCCAGATTTCGGGGGTTTCAGAAATCTTGACCTGCACCAACAGTGGGATTTGCCCTCCTACCTATAGGAAAAGTTTGGTTTCAATGGTGTGTATATTTGTTTGGTTACAGAGTAAAATCTCCTTGTCTTCTAATGAAACTGAACAAGAGTCCAAAAACGTTACCTGCGATTGTCTCAACACAGCATTTTTCGAGATAGCCCTTTTGTGCGTGAAATCGACCAAATGTGGAAGCGTATGCTGCCCCTTCACTACCCCACAACGGCTTTGTTTAGACTATAACCTTTTTGGTCTAAACCTATTTAGTACGATTATATCAGAGTAAGTCTGGCGGTGAAATGCTGATATAAACAAAGTGAGCGTTTTTGTCATCAGCTCATCAATGTTTTCCAGTTCGGTTGGGCCTCCAGTGAAATGGTAATGTTAATTAAATAATTAATAAGCCGCATTTGCATGGCGCATATCGCTGCTCAACAGTAAACGTTTAGTGCTTAACAAATATAATATATCATTGCCCTAGCAAAACTTCCATAAAAATTCTTGGATTCCCTCTTTTTTCAAAAACTTAAGTTTGAGTAAAGAGAAGAACATGGGCGCCATATTGATCATTTACTACAAGTAAGACAAAACAAAAACAAATAAAGAAACAAGCAAACAAACAAAAACAAACAGGAGACAGAAAGAAACAGGAGAGGAAAAGAACACCAGTAGGACAAAGTAGCGGCATCCTCCAGCCACCCCAAAAATGACCATTAATGAGTCAAATAATTATTTGGTTAACCCTGTCCATACGTTGTGTTTTATTATTGTATCCATACGACGTGGGGAACTCTCTACCACCACTTTCCAAAGGGAAAATTTACTCGTTAATCCGATCTGTACGCTTTGCATAGCAGTCTGTCAAAATGATTTTTTGGAAAAATACTGAAAGTTTCAAAGTGATCTTCGTACTAAAAGTATTGAAAATTTTGAAGAATACAACCCCGGGGGTACACAATGACCTCAGGGCGTACGATAGGGTTAAAACGCAACACAAAAGGCCCAGTTACATCACATCTCAAATTCAAATTCAGCCATTACCGATGACATTCTTTTTAATACGCCAACAGCCTTGATCGCTTCTCCTCGACAGTGCAATGCCAAGTAGTTGATCGATAAGGCTCTCATTCATTATGGATGATCAGAATTAATCCTTTGCTAGCCTGGGAGATATTGTCCACTAGTGGGTGACTCTAGTAATTTTGGTGGGCTGCTCGAATATAATAAGACAGATGCCCGGGTGGTATTAGACAGGTATTGTGTGATGTCCGGCGTAGAAATTATTTTAAATTTGTAGTACGATTATCTTAGCCTCTTATAGAGTGGGCGCTGGCTATGACAAGGTTGACACGCACTGATTTAAATGGACTGATGTTTCATCATCATCATCATCATCATCATCATCATCATCATCATCATCATCATCATCACAGACTAAACAATCCCCCTTTTTTCTAGCTTTGCTTTTCTTGAAGCAGTTGTCATGTAGAACTTTATAATTCCAAGGTAGCGTGTTGTGAAGTGCTGTGGCGTATTTCCATTTCACAACGGAGTGTAACATTTGACTCAATTTGGCGCAGTATCTCTCCGGAGATGTCTCCGACAGAGATAGACCCATCAAATTTATTTGTGCCTCTAGACCAAGTAAAAAATCTGGGGGTAACAGGGGGCAAGCCCCCCTGTTTTAACACATAATTTGATATTTTGCAGTTAAGTTTGACATTTTCTTGACAATAATGGATTTGCGACATTTTTAGTGGCTATATGTGTGATCTGCGGCAAATAATGCGCAGTTTGACACCCAAAAGCAGGGCATCTGTGTACGGGAGTGCGTCTCCGAATATTTCCTGGGTGCTCGCCGGAGATGTTTTCGAATATCTTCTGCCCAATTTGGAACAAACAATATGAGCTAAAGGGGAAAACGTGTCTCACACGCTTGACTATAATAAGACAGATGCTTTGTCCTCCACTGGAATGTCCATATTATAGTGTGCACGCTTCACAGCGAATATGCATATGGTTTAAAGTCATTAAATACCTAACTAAAAGAAAGGAAACCTTCACCACAGAATATTAAGTGCATAGCAATGATACTCTGTAATGGTTGCATTGTTCAGGGAAAAAGAGATTTGGCTGTAGGATATAGCAACAAATATATAAATATAATAGGATCATTGAATAAAACAACAGAATATAGCTGCGAATATTTAATAGGATCAACAAATAATTTTTTTTTAAAAACAAGATATAGCAGGGGATGGGAATTTTCCCAGCGAGCATAAAATACATGTACATCTAAAACTGGGAGGCGGGTTGTTGAAAAGGGCAATGATTACAATGACAATGCAACTCTTTATTGATCTCATAACAGGAAGTTCGCCCGGGTCGCTTACAGCAATATTTGGAAGTTTTTTTTAGCACCTAATCTCTCTCGCTTCCTCTCTCTTTGTCTCTCTCTCTCTCTCTTTCTCCACCCCTCT
>NW_004798228.1:70225-71275 GCF_000002075.1 Aplysia californica | reverse complement strand
TCTCTCTCTCTCTCTCTCTCTCTTCCTCTCCCCGCCCTCTTTCCCTCTCTCAGCTCTTCTATCTTTATCTGTCTCACTGGCCCTGTCTCCCCACCGGCAGTGTCTCCAACCTTTCCCAGACTCCCCCACACTATCATTGCCACAGTCAAACACATTATAGAAGAAAACACTCAAGAATCAAAAAGGTTGTTTCACCCCTTAAATCAACGTGCTTTTGGTGGGTGGTTGGCGGGTGCTCTGGTGAGGTTAGCTTCTTCTTTCCTTTCAAATATCAAACATCTTTGTCCTTATCTCTGCTCCTTCTTTTTTGTGTTTGCTACTCTCTTGTAACACCTCTAATCTTCGGGCATTTATATGACCTTATTGTGTTGCAAGCGCCGTAAAGCACTTAACTCACTTATTACTTTTTCGGCCTCTGTTACCTTAATGTGTCCAGGGAAGCAAATATCTTTTTCTTATTTTGCTGAATCGTTGTTTTTCGCCTGTTGCATCCTTATGCTATATTTCTCTAACGTTTCTCAGAATCTTTTTTCCCTTTATTATATTCCATGTTCTGCCTCCGTGCTTTTTGCGTTTGTTATTGGCTTCAATTTTGACGAAATGCGGAGAAGGGAAGCTGTAATCTAAGCTGCCATGGCGAGTTAATCGAAGGGGAAGGAAGATGCAAAACTGTAGGACGAGTGTGATGGGATTTGTGTGTGTGAGTGTGTGTGTGTGTGTGTTTGTCATTCTGTGTCCTGTTCTCTGTTATATGTTCTATTGAAATTAACATGAACTCTGTGAGGAATCAATGTGTATAGATCAAAGTGTATTCATATAATAAGTTGAAATAGCCCATGATGACCTCCCATTGTTTAAAAAAAGTGATTGTCTTGGACAGTGTAATCACGAAATAGAAAAACAACGCTGAAAAAGGGAAGTGGTCTTTTGTACAAGTGATTCATCTCTCTATTCCAACCAACCAACCAACCAACCAACCAGCCAACAACCAACGGCCAACCAACCAACCAACCAACCAACCAACCAACCAACCAACCAACCAACCAACCA
>NW_004798228.1:67177-70125 GCF_000002075.1 Aplysia californica | reverse complement strand
TACTAGACTCTAGGTTGTGTAAGGTTGCGATGAAATGCATATATTTGACGCCTACAGTTTGCTGAGGGGGGTTCTCGTAGTCTAGAGGTTACGGTGTTCGACTCTCATTCAAAACCAGACATCGACAGAAACTTTTCTTTTCTAAAATTTTCTCCTGTCACCTCCTTTCCTGCTTCGAACCGTTCTCTCGTCTGCTTTCATCTCCATGTTCTGCCCTCCCCCCTCCTCTGGGCTTCTGACTCTTTCTGATCCCTTTCTACTGCTACTATTTCAGCCACATCCCTGATCTTATAGTAGGAAGATCTAAAACCTGGCCTTTCTGGATACAGGCGAAAACTCTCGGAGGTTCTGTGTGCAAGTTACGCTCGTCAAAGATCCCTCGGTGGTTCAAGAATCGATAAGAGTAGGCCTCGGCTGCTACCCGCCAAAATTCAAAATTCCCACCAAACTAAAAAAAGTTTAATGTGTCCCGTTCGTTCATATGACCTTATGCAGAAGCGAGCGCAGCAAAACACTGACCAAAACAAAACACAATTTTAATAAGGAGTAAGTTTACGCTCAATCTGTTTACTGCACTTTTGCGCAGGCTGTCGTGGATCTTAGCTGTGCGGTTGCCATAGTAACGGGCCTAGCTTGTGTGCACGGCGTCCATGGCAACATATCAGTTCCGGGGTCAAGGCAGTTTACAACGCCCCGGAGGAGTGGGCGTGGGGAGCGTGCATTGTGTGGGTTATACTGGAGTGTGCTTCCGGGTATGGAGGTACGTCTCTGTCTGTCTGTCTGTCTGTCTGTCTGTCTGTCTGTCTGTATGTCTGTCTGTCTGTCTGTCTGTCTGTCTGTCTGTCTGTCTGTCTGTCTGTCTGTCTGTCTGTCTGTCTGTCTACCTCCTTCTCTTTCTATTCCTCTAGCTTTCTCTCTCTCTCTCTCTCTTTCTCTCTCTCTCTCTCTCTCTCTCTCTCTCTCTCTCTCTCTCCCTCTTGCTCTCTTTCTTTCTCTTCCTCTCTCTCTCTCTCTCTTTCTCTCTCTCTTTCTCTCTCTTGCTCTGTCTCTCTCTCTCTTGCTCTCTCTCTCTCTTTCTCTCTCTCTATCTCTCTCTCTCTTCATCTCTTACATTCCAGCTCTCCCTGGTTGAATTTTATTTATTAAAAGTTTGGTTAAAATTACTGCAATAATAATCGATTAATTGTCATTTGTAAGTGGTGAAAGAGAGGGAGATAGAGAAGAGGGAGGGAGAGAGAGAGAGAGAGAGAGAGAGAGAGAGAGAGAGAGAGAGAGAGAGAGAGAGAGAGAGAGAGAGAGAGAGAGAGAGAGAGAGAGAGAGAGAGAGAGGTACAGAGAGACAGACAGACAGACAGAGACAGAGACAGAGATACAGAGATACAGGGACACACACAGAAACAAAGAGCGATTTATTCAGTTTTAAAAAATCAAACTCGTACAATCGATCTCTTTTTCTCCTGGTGACCACATTCCTGGGCCTTGTTTTCCTCACCTACCGGGTGTCCTTTCTGCTGAAGCTTGCTCTTTCTCTACCCCCCCCTCTCCCCCCCTCTGCTCCCTCTGCCCCCTCTCCCCCCCCCCGCCCCCACTGGACAGTGTTGCTGACTGAATTTGTTTTCATTCCATTGCCAAAGAGGGGAATTTTGACATGTTCTTCTACACAGTTGAATTGTAAATGGGCAGATTTATCTATGTCATGCTCATACAGTGCTGAAAAAACATAGCGGAAACTGCTGCTTTTTCTTTCCTCATCCTACTATCGTCATTTTTTCATCTACTTCTTATTTTGTATGTTTGTCACTCTCTTGTGAACTGCTATTTCCAGGGTACCCTGATAGTCGAGGCAGACTTGTCCGACTTCTCTGTCGTTATCCACCCCTTGGCGCTCATATGACCTTATGCAGTCGTCAGCGCCGTAAAACCTCTACTAAAACTAAACCACTTTTGCTCGGGAGTCTGCCATGTTGGGTCTGGAGAAGGCGTTACCGCGCCATATTGAAAAGTGAACCGTCCTTGATTTAGATTGATAAATAAGAAATGAATAAATAAATTCCACCTAATTCAGCCAGGTGAGGGAACTTGGTGAGGAAAGACGGCGTATTCTTTACGAACATAAATACATGACATATGTGTCCGTTTTTGGGCATGTAGAGTTATGGTATAATCTAATAGCTGGTTTGTTTGCCTTGCTTCCAATGAAATAAATAATGTCCATCTATCTTGAAAAGAACTCAGGATATAATTGCGATTGAAGGAAGTAAGGCCGCCTGGTTTCGGTGGTAAAAATTAGCAAGAAAATGGTCGCCAAAGTTTGGTAACTCCAATAGCTAATGAGTCCTTGAAAACAGACAAAAGACATATTTTGTTACTTTAATCAATGTTTTTCAGTGAAATTCACATGGAAATTTGCTTTTATATGAATATAAAAGAAGTTTAGCACCCCCAAAAAAAAATTCGGTAAAAATGTCCAAACTGGCGGGAAAATGCGCTGTTACTCCGATTTCTGTATTTTGACGAGCGCCTGATTTCACCACTTCGTTTTCCTCACCTACCTTGAGTCCTTTCTGCTGATGCTTACTCTGGAGTCTCTCATGTTGGACCTGGAGAAGGCGTCACAGCGCCGTATTGAAAAGTGAACCGTTCTATAGGTTAAGATTGATTAATAAATGAATAAATAAATTCCACCTTAATCATCCTCGCGAGGAAATTCGGTGAGTAAAGACAGCGTAACTTTGCAATGACAATGACAATAGATAGATAGATAGATAGATAGATAGATAGATAGATAGATAGATAGATAGATAGATAGATAGACAGATAGATAGATAGATAGATAGATAGATAGATAGATAGATAGATAGATAGATAGATAGACAGAGAAAGAGAGAGAGAGAGAGAGAGAGAGAGAGAGAGAGAGAGAGAGAGAGAGATACAAAGCGTTCACCAGC
>NW_004798228.1:65060-67061 GCF_000002075.1 Aplysia californica | reverse complement strand
AAAAAAGAATTAGAAAAAGAAATTCCACAAAAAAAAATCACACAAAAAACCCCCACCAGGGGTGTTGGTCAGTCTAAACGCAAAAATCAATAGGAGTCATGAGTCCCCACACAGTTTAACTGTTAGCTTCCAGCTAACAAGGAAGGAACCAATACCGCCGGCGTCCATTAACTGGAAAAAGGGAACCTGCGGTGTTACGTTAAGTTGTGTGCACGATTAATTGTTCAACACATCGGATCTGCTTGATCGGTCGTTTTTGTTTGTTTGTTTGTTTTTTGCGAAGTTGAAGTGACCATTGCATAATATGGTTTCTTTAAAGCACAAGGGAGCTATCCCGAAATATAATGTTTTGAGAAAATCGAACTTGAAGATTTTCCCTCCCACTTATTCAGTTTCTTTAAAAGACAAGGAGAGTTTTTTTCTATAACAAGACAAATATACACACCAATGAAACCAAACTTCTTCTATACGTAGGGCAAGGCCCACCTTTGGCATGTGTCAAGATTTCTGGAAACCCCCGAAATGTGGGTTAGCCCGCTTGTCGATAAAAGCGACCATATTATGTCAGCTGTGAACTATGGCTGTGTTTGTCCGTTGGTGCCTTGTCCCTTTCCAGAACAGGCCTCGGCCATCTTCTCAGGTCTCTGCTTTGTTGATGTGCATTATGTCAAGAAGCCATTGTTGGATTTTACGGTTTTCAATATACAACATGTATTTAATTATGATGTAGTAAGTCTTCCTTTATGTCTCTTAACCCTATCCGTACCTCCTGTTTTACTATTGTATCCATACGACAAGGGGAACTCTGTGCCACCACTTTCCAATAAGAAAATTTACTCGATTATCCGATCCGTACGCTTTGCATAGCAGTCTGTCAAAATGATTTTTTAAACAGAAATACTGAAAGTTTCAAAGAGATCTTTGCACTAGAGATGTTCTAAAATGTGAAGAATACAACCCCGTGGGTACAAAATGACTCCAGCGCGTACGGATAGGGTTAATTTCTATTTTGCCCTGCAATACAGCTGTTGTCTTCAGGTCCGTTTTTTTGTGTGTTTCTGTTTGTGTGACAAAGGTGTTTGAGTCTCATTTCGCTGATCGTAGTAAATGTCGTAGGCCTACCCTGCCCTTGTATCAATTAGTAGTTGTCTTTTCAAGACACACTTTTATTTATTTGTTTATATGCCCAGTTGAACTGCTCTTCTATAAAACCAAATTTCTGCTACTTTATTTGGATTCTGTTTTTGTCTTCCTTGTTTTAATCCACAAGCCTCACTCCTGTACAGAACTACAGACTATATCCGACTTTTCAAAATTCTAACTTGTGAGTTCTTTAGGCACTCCCCTTTCTGTCCATGTGTTGCCAAAGTGGGTGTGCAGAGAGTTTTTGGAATTCGAATATTACGTTGTTTTTGTCCAATGAATATGACAGAGAGCCTTGTCAAGGTGCCTCCGCTTTTCAAGGTTTTGTTCTTTTTTTTGCGAGAGTTTAGTTGAAGAATTTCCCTGTCCATTCCGCAATGTTGTCGGTCCACCTCTTTCTTTGCCTTCCTCTCTTTCTCCTCCCCTGCACAGTTCCCTGAAGAA
The DNA here is from genome assembly GCF_000002075.1 of Aplysia californica. Taxonomy (NCBI): domain Eukaryota; kingdom Metazoa; phylum Mollusca; class Gastropoda; order Aplysiida; family Aplysiidae; genus Aplysia; species Aplysia californica. The sequence continues at coordinate 65,474 of NW_004798228.1, read as the reverse complement.
TGGTCTTGGATACGCCACACAACCTTGTTACATGACCAGACCAATTCATTTGTTTTAGCCTCACAGTAGACAGCAAGTCTAAAATATAGTCGCTTATGTGTTGTTTCACTCTGCTGCGCACTCCCTCATTAATTGAAAAAGGTGCATCTAACGTTAAAAACTTAGAGAGAAGAATATAGATTTTGATGTGCTTTTCTCTAATTTAGTTCTGTGTAGGTGTCATAATATTATGCTGGGATGGATTATTCCAGGAGAGGATGAAGAGAGAAACGCCGAGATCCACCTTATAGGAGCAAGATCTGGAAGCAAATCTCATACCTGGCAGGAGATAGAGAAGATAACACACGAACAGAGACGTGGGGAGAGCTCGCCGGACTTCCAGGTAGGTTCTGGTACAGTGTTAGTCGACCTGGG
>NW_004798228.1:61236-63134 GCF_000002075.1 Aplysia californica | reverse complement strand
ATCTATCGAAACATAAGGAATATACTATTATCGAGATCCAGTCAGCCCCCCGGCCGCCTAGCCGGGTCCGGGCAAGCAGACAACGAACCTGCAAAGAGATAGTAGCGGGGCATTTAGCCTGGTGGTGGTTGGTTCGCATTGAAAGAGGGGAGGAGGGGAGGGGAGGTTTCCCTCATACCTTCACGGTATGTTTTGTACGGCAAAGGGCATGTTACCCCACTCGCCTAGCTCAGCATTGTTTGAACACGGGCATCAAACTGCTGATGTTGAATTAATAACTAAGTCAGCAAAGATTGACGGTGTAGAAATTTAAGGTTTACGATACTTAACACGTCAACTCTGACGGGTCATGAATCTTTTACGCTGCGGTCGCTGACACCACTTAGATAATTAAGGAAGCTGGCTGCTTTCAGCCTGTCCCTCATTGGAAAGGATTATATGGGTGCCTTTAAAGGGGGAATGATTTTCTTTTAATTGCAGGTGAAGGTGTTTTACACCACTACCGACACAATTTAGGTCAAAATATGTACGTGTAGGAGTTTCATACCTGTATCGACACAATTTAGGTCAGTGGTAATCTAGTCGCTTATTTTAAACCTTTTTGTATAACAAAAAATCCCCCCCCCCCCAACTTAGCTAACCTATAAGAGGCTAAAACGTTCCTACCGACCACCTATAACGTGTTTCAAAGTGCGGAATGAAATAGTACCTATCACCACTACCCGGGTGATCCCTTACTTGTTCTTACTTGTCCTTACTTGTCCACTGTGTTGGGGTCACTGCAGTCGGAACATGTCCATCTCTGCTCTCCCCCTCCCCCCTCTTCGGGATCCACCCCAGAGTGTGTCTACTTATAGTTTCCATCATGATCTGGTTGGAGATCCGTCGGACTGGTCCGCACAGATGGCTGTGTTTCCCCTCTCCCCTCTGGATCCCCTTCTCCTTCAGTCGGGGTGGGGGGGGGGGATAGGGTGTTAAACTGAACAGTGCCATAAAAATTCACTTCTTATTTCATTTAAAAGAACGATTGAAATCAATAAAAAGTACATACGGTGATAATTTTCTGTAAATATCCGTTTTCTCATGCCTGATCAAAATGAAAAAAAAAACACGTTTTTTTGTGTGCTACTTTTTTCGTTTCTTTTTTTTTAATGTGCATTTAGTTGTACTACTGCACTCGAAATAAATGCGAGAGTTTCAAAGAGGATAATTCTGTCCTTGAGTCAAAGTGTAAAAAATGAACGCAGTATGATTGTACACGTATCAAGAAAAGACAGGCAAAAGTAAACTTTAGCCCCCCCCCCCCCCCCCCCCCCCCCTACTACTTCACTCATCTATGCTGGGCCTCCACTCTCAGCGGGGCGACGACGTCCGTGTGGGTTTCCGGGACGTCATGCGACAAATATACTTTAATTTATGTCTTTTAAAAATAGTTTTAGTAGAGGTTTTACGGCGCTCGCAACTGCATAAGGTCATATGAGCACCAGAAGATTAGAGTAAGGTGTTACAAGAGAGTAACAAACTTTAAAAAAGAAGAAGGGGAGATAGATAAGGACGATAGATTATGTTTCATAGGAAAGAAGAAGCAAACCACAAAAGGGCACTCGCCAACCACCAGCTTAATTTGTTTAGTGAATGGAAGAAAACTCCGCCGTTGAAACCAATCATTTGACATATCTAATTCATTGTAATGTTTAAAAATTATGTCTCTTGGGAATAAACATTCACGCTGCAGCTCCCCGTCTCAGCCGCTTCTTAAGTAAAAAAAAGCCAAAACAAATTGTGTCTATGAAAAACAAATAAAAAAAACATTAATCAAACCGCTTAGTTCATTTCCTACAGTTTAGCTTAGACGAAGGTTTTCTGACGTACTGTCACACGTGAAGGTCTATTAGTTA
>NW_004798228.1:57348-61005 GCF_000002075.1 Aplysia californica | reverse complement strand
GGAGGTTTCCCTCATACCTTCACAGTCGATTGTTTTGTACGGCAAAGGGCAGGTTATTCCACTCGCCTAGCTCAGCATTGTTTGAACACGGGCATCAAACTGCTGATGTTGAATTAATAACTAAGTCAGCAAAGATTGACGGTGTAGAAATTTAAGGTTTACGATACTTAACACGTCAACTCTAACGGGTCATGAATCTTTTACGCTGCGGTCGCTGACACCACTTAGATAATTAAGGAAGCTGGCTGCTTTCAGCCTGTCCCTCATTGGAAAGGATTATATGGGTGCCTTTAAAGGGGGAATGATTTTCTTTTAATTGCAGGTGAAGGTGTTTTACACCACTACCGACACAATTTAGGTCATAATATGTACGTGTAGGAGTTTTATACCTGTGTCGACACAATTTAGGTCAGTGGTAATCTAGTCGCTTATTTTAAACCTTTTTGTATAACAAAAAATCCCCCCCCCCCACTTAGCTAACCTATAAGAGGCTAAAACGTTCCTACCGACCACCTTTAACGTGTTTCAAAGTGCGGAATGAAATAGTACCTATCATCACTACCCGGGTGATCCCTTACTTGTTCTTACTTGTCCTTACTTGTCCACTGTGTTGGGGTCACTGCAGTCGGAACATGTCCATCTCTGCTCTCCCCCTCCCCCCTCTTCAGGATCCACCCCAGAGTGTGTCTACTTATAGTTTCCATCATGATCTGGTTGGAGATCCGTCGGACTGGTCCGCACAGATGGCTGTGTTTCCCCTCTCCCCTCTGGATCCCCTTGCTCCTTCAGTCGGGGGGGGGGGGGGGGATAGCTAGGGTGTTAACCTGTACAGTGCCAAACGAATTCACTTATTATTTCATTTAAAAGAACGATTGAAATCAATAAAAAGTATATACGGTGACAATTTTCTGTAAATATCCGTTTTCTCATGCCTGATCAAAATGAAAAGAAAAAAAATGAAATGTTGCTTTTTTGTGTGCTACTTTTTCGTTTCTTTGTTTTTAATGTGCATTTAATTGTACTACTGCACTCGAAATAAATGCGAGAGTTTCAAAGAGGATAATTCTGTCCTTGAGTCAAAGTGTAAAAAATGAACGCAGTATAATTGTACACGTATCAAGAAAAGACAGGTAAAAGTAAACTTTAGCCCCCCACTCGGGACTTACGTGACCTACTACTTCACTCATCTATGCTGGGCCTCCACTCTCAGCGGGGCCACGACGTCCGTGTGGGTTTCCGGGACGTCATGCGACAAATATACTTTAATTTATGTCTTTTAAAAATAGTTTTAGTAGAGGTTTTACGGCGCTCGCAACTGCATAAGGTCATATGAGCATCAGAAGATTAGAGTAAGGTGTTACAAGAGAGTAACAAACTTTAAAAAAGAAGAAGGGGAGATAGATAAGGACGATAGATTATGTTTCATAGGAAAGAAGAAGCAAACCACACCAGAGCACTCGCCAACCACCAGCTTAATTTGTTTAATGAATGGAAGAAAACGCGCCGTTGAAAACCAATCATTTGACATAACATAATATATTGTCATTTTTAAAAATTATGTCTCTTGGGAATAAACATTCACGCTGCAGCTCCCCGTCTCAGCCGCTTCTAAAGTAAAAAAAACCCAAACAAATTGATGTCTAGAAAAAGAAATAAAAAAAACATTAATCAAACACTTAAGTCATTTTCTTATAGTTTTAGTTTAGAAAGAGGTTTACAGCACTTAACTGCAACACACATAGGTCATATAAGTACCGAAGATTAGGGGCACTACATCTAGTGCAGAGTAACGTCCAAAGAAAAGAAGGGGGTGAAATACGGACGTGAGATGTTTTAGTTTTAATACGAGTTTTACGGCACTTACAACGCTATAAGGTCATAACTAAAAGTGCCAAAATTATTAGAGGTGCTACAAGAGAGTAACAAATATTTCAAAAAAGAAGCCGGAGAGATCAGGACGTGAGATGTTTGATAGGAAAGAAGGAGTTATAAACAAACCAGAGCACACACAGGACCACCCACAGAAAATACATGAAAAGACAAGCAAGCAGAATACAAACAAACAAACAAATAAAATACAAACAAACAAAAATAAAGCTAGTGAAGGACAGACAATCGAATCTGCTGCTCTCACGGCTACCTGAATAAAACAACCACTGGTACAATAAATGATCATGATCACTTAAGCCCATTTCCTCTTTTACTTTGCGTGTTTAATACATTGTGATAACAGTGTGGTAGGACGGCCACCTGTCTAAGACGGCCACATTTCCCCCTCGACAATGGATGACTGTCTTTCACAGTTTCGACTGTTATTAATCTTTTGTTTTTGTTTTTTGTTTATTTGTGTGTATGGGGGGGGGGGGGTTGTAGAGAGAGGAAGGATGGGAGAGGGGGGGGGGGGGGTGTACGCTAACACACTCGCTATCGCAATGGACAAATAAAACCAAAACAACATGCAGAAATATAGTCAATAGACCCTTATATGACCTTATTGTGTTGCAAGTGCCGTAAAACTCTTACTAAAACTAAAACGCAATATACTTTTTTCTTACTCTCTCCTTGTACCGTCAGGCATAAAAGGCGGAGAGCAGTCGACGCCACGCTTGTCTGTCCCAGGCCACGTCCTCCCTTATTGTGAATATAGACATTTTAGAACTATTTTTATTTAATTTATTATCATGTGTTGTTTTTTACTCCTGCTCTTAGTTAAAGTCTAAGAGGTTCCTGATCTAGCGTGGCCTTGAGGTTAATGTGTTGGCCCCTCATTCAAAGGTCACGGGTCCGAATCCGGGTAGTGACCGAAAAATTTTTTTCTCTAAAATTGTCTCCTTCCACCTCCTTTCCTGCTCTCTAGCAGTGTTCTGTTGTCTGCTTTTGTCTCCTCTTTTGGCCCCCACCCTCTCACCTCCTTTGCCCCCTCCTCTGGGCTCCTGACTCTTTCTGCAGCCTTTCTACTGCGTCTCCTTGGCTCTTCTTACTGTTGTCTTTCAGTCACACCCCTGATCTTCTGGTAGGAAAGATCTACACATAGCCTTCTCGGACAAGGGCGAATAATCTCGGAAGGTCCGTGTGCACGTTGCGCACGTTAAAAACCCCTTGGTGGTCTAAAATCGATCAGAGTAGACTTCGGCCGCCACCCGGGTAAAATTCAAAATTTCCTACCAACGGAAAAAGTTTTATGTGTCCTGCGCGCTCATATGACCTTATGCAGTTGCGAGCGGCGTAAAACGCTTACCAAAAAAAAAAAAGGCGATCGAAAGGCAACTCGTGGCTTCAAACCAATGAATACAATTCGATCTATACCGACCGCAGTTCAGTTCAGTATCGATTTCTGATCTATCAGGCAGTTCGAAACGTAGGCTCCGTGTATGTATAGACTGGTTAGTCCTAGCCTTCGGGGTACCGGTTTCCGTTAAGAGTTTCGTCCAGTGTGTGTATGTGTGTGTCGGTCTGTCTGTCAGTCCGCTTACCTATGTGTGCTGGTTTGCTTAGCGAGCGCGACATGCCGTAAACGGAGTACGTGTGTGTGTGTGCGTGTGTGTGTTGGGTGTGTTGCCAACACTTCTGACTTTAACAAAGGCGCCAGATTTGGAAGGGGCGAAAAAGGAAACGGGTAGATTTTACAGGTACGACTACAATGTCAATAATATTACG
>NW_004798228.1:48598-56834 GCF_000002075.1 Aplysia californica | reverse complement strand
GGAACAAAAAAATAAGATACAGTTATTAGTATAGATAGGTATGCGCTCACTAGCACTGTCACTATTTTTGTGTGTGTGTGTGTGTGTGTGTGTCTGTGAGAGAGTGAGGGGAGAGAAAGAGAGAGATTGAGAGAGAAAGAATGAGAGAGAGAAAGAGAAAGAGAGAGAGAGAGAGAGAGAGAGAGAGAGAGAGAGAGAGAGAGAGAGAGAGAGAGAGAGAGAGAGAGGGGGGGGGGGGTTCATCCACCAAGTTGTTACGACGTACAGCTCACGACATTAATTGATTATACACAACATTTGTTTGTTAAGGATGCTACATTGTTCTATAAAGACGTTGATGTAACCATCCGGTTTTGTCCATTTAACACTATCCGTGCGCCCTGGGGTCATTTTGTACCCCCGGGGTTGTATTCTCCACGTTAATTTAGAATACTTCTATCTTGTACGAAGACCTCTTTTAAATTTTCAGTATTTCTCTCAAAACCATTTTGACAGACTGAAATGTTAAGCAAAGGGATCGGATTAACGAGTAAATTTCCTCTTTGGAAAGTGGTGGCACCGATTTCCCCACGTCGTATGGGTACGATAGTAAAACACGACGTACGGACAGGGTTAAAATGTAACTCCTGTTTTAGATAGATCTAAGCACGAATACGCACGAATACGTTTTTCCGCCATCATTTCAGTTTTCTTCTTAGTGTTCTTGTACCTGAGCAAGTGTAATTAAACTGTAGGTCGTGGATCTTGTCAATTCTTGAAAGTTAGGAAGATGTTTGTGGAGTTACGAAAAAGTATTTGGATCATAATGTTTATATCTTTTATGAATCTCTTCTCTCCCCCCTCCTCCCCCCAAACCCAATCCCCTGTCTGTCTGTCTGTCTGTCTGTCTGTCTGTCTGTCTGTCTGTCTTCCTATCTGTCTGTCTGTCTGTCTGTCTGTCTGTCTGTCTGTCTGTCTGTCTGTCTGTCAGTCTGTCTGTCTGTCTGTCTGTCTGTCTGTCTGTCTGTCTGTCTATCTCTTGGTCTACAATCTATCTATCTATCTTCTCTCGACTAACCTTACTTTCTTTCTTTTTTTTTTCTCTGTGGGTACATGTTTGTTCGCATGTAGTGGAGTTTGTAGTAGTAGAGTAGTGTGTCAGGGGTTTGTTTTGGTGGTGGGTTTTTTTTTTTTTTGGTTTTTTTTTGGGGGGGGGTCTTTTTGCCTTTTGTTGTTCTTTTAATGTTTTTTTTAAAGGGGGGTGGGTGGGTGGTGGTGGTGGTATTGAAAAAGAATTGTGAGTGGATATACAGCAAAATACAAGAAACAAACAAACTTAATGGTGCATCGAAAATCCAGAAATCAACGAGTGAGAGAGAGAGACAGAGAGACAGAGAGAGAGAGAGAGAGAGAGAGAAAGAGAGAGAGAGACAGAGAGAACGAGCTACAGACGCTGCAGAGAGACGATAGATAGATAGATAGATAGATAGAGAGAGAGAGAGAGAGAGAGAGAGAGAGAGAGAGAGAGAGAGAGAGAGAGAGAGAGAGAGAGAGAGAGAGAGAAAGGGGGGAAGTACGCGTGGGTGTCTCCTGTAAAGCTCTACTTATTGCGTTTTCTGAATAAATGTCACACAGCCAATGATACGACGAGCGCACAAACTGTATTTATATACAAGTAGAAAAAAACCCTAACCTACAACAAAAGCTACGACAATGACCACAATGAGTCTTTTAATAAAAATACAATGGAAACAAAAACTTTCTGACAGAATTTTTTTTTCTTTAGTGATATTCGGCTGAATGTTTTTTGAAGCGAAGTGGGAAAAAAATCGATATCTGCCAGATGTTCCAAAATAAATATTATGTCCATCAAAGAATGAATGATAAAACCAACTCATGAAAACTCAGAAAAAAATGTGCACTCGTCATATTGAATGAGTTATGCGCGTTGAATAAAAGCAAAATTTAAATAATAAAACATGCAATTTTTAGCGTTCACGTCTGGTTTCAGATGTAAAATTAGCTAGAAAATGGCCGCCAAAGTTTGATGATTTCCAAAGCTTGAGAGTCCTTGGAAACAGCAATTTTTTTCTGGGTGGCTTTTATAAATGTGTTTCAGTAAAATCCACATAGGAATAACATGTTTCTAAAAGAACATAAAATATGTTGAGTCACAAAATAAAACATCGATAGAAATTGCCGAACCAGCGGAAATATGCCGATTTCTTCTTCTTCTATTTCATTGTTTTGACGAGAGCTTGATATCACCCCGACGACTCACAAAAGTAGACATCTCTGGCATCCTTATAGAACTCTTCCCACGAAAGGATTCTCACCGGTGTATGAGGCGTGGTGCCATCCTGTCAGTAAAACAGAATTACTCCTAAAGTTTTCCAGAATTTGGAAAGAGTTCTCAAGCACTTATCAGCAGTGAAAGTGACAGCACAGAAACAACACAGTGACAACACAGTGACAACACAGTGACAACACAGTGACAACACAGTGACAGCACCGTGACAACACAGTGATCTCGTCCTCATCCATAAATCAAAAGAGGCCATTAATGTCTTTATTGTGATCCATTGCCATCCATATCTTGGCTTTCAGAATTCGGAGATCTTTCTTACTTCTTGAGAACTTCATCAGGCCTTGATCAACCCCAAGTAACACGACCCTTTTTTTGGTTTTGCTTCTCAAATAAACATACATACCCGTTCAGATCAAAATAAGCTTCATCGCTGAACCAAACATTCTTAAATGAAGAACTCATCATCCTCGCGTTTATCCAAAAACAACTGGCACGTTCTCTGTCTCCCCTAGGAGAGTTGGGTGGTGACGTGCGCTGGTGTGTCCAAATGCTGTATGCTTTTAGTCCTTTACAACCATGTTTTGCGTGCTCGGTGTTCTGTAAAATGAGGTCAGAGAATAAATTAATGTTCGAATTAGCGTCGTGAACGCCTAATGGACTATTTCGGTGTTCACAAAACATCTTTCACTTGTGCCACATTCTTGTCTGTGTCTGTGCGGGTTCTGAGACTGTGAGTGAGACCCGATTGAGTTTAAAAATCGATGTAAAATGTTTGAGCACGTCGTTCTCACATGCACCACAGCAGGAAATTAATAATATGTCTGCCCAACATAACAGGCTATTGACCTTTTAGACTCAGAAGGAATTTTACAGTTTTGGGGTCTTTTTTGTGTGTCTTTTTTCTTACTTTTTTTTGGGGGGGGGGTGGACTATTGATCCATCCCTGAATGAACAAAGAATGAGGCTTCAGCTGTCTCTTAGAGACCAGTTTTATGACCGGATTTCCCAGAAAGAGCCTCTTCTGTTTCACCCCACTCCACAGAGACCGTACATTGAATGTGGGATCAAAACAATAGGGCGTTTCGTAATGCGCATAGTTCATTGAACTTCAACACATTAAAATTTATGGTAAGGATTTTCCTATCATCTCTCTAGTTATGGAACTTTATGTGGTTGGCAGGTTTAGGTTCTTCTACGTTTTGGTTTGTTTGTTTGTCTGTTTTGTGTTTTTTAACAGTAGTATTTCAATTCAGAGAGGTGTAAACATCATGGACACTGCACCTTCTACGCTTCTATTAAGCCTGGTTAACTCTTTAAGGGCGTGGCGGACTAATAAATATTTTGTCAAATTGGCAGCAGACCAAAGTAATTGTTATGAGATATTTCGAACCCAATACACACAGACCAGAAACAAGAACTTATATAAAGTATTATTCCACAGATATTGTCAGGTTGTCATCTGACTTTATAAACCCCCGGGGCAGTACCGTGCCACTGACTGAAGTGTCTTTAGGCCATTCCCAGAGGGGGGACATTTCTCGTTCTAATGCACTGTAGAATTGTAAATGGGCTGATCCAACACTGTCATGCTCATAGCTGTGCCTGAACTACAACAAGGAACTGCTGCTTTTTCCTTCCTAATCCTTACTATTGTCATTTTCCTCTACTTCTTTTGTATATTTGTCACACTCTTGTGACCCGCTATTTCCGGGTTGCCTTGATAGTCGAAGTAGACTTTGTGCTGTTGAAGCTAGAGAGGTGAGCAGAGTAAGTCTGATTCCCTGTAAGGCAAGGACTTCTCTTTTGACATCAACCCCTTGGAGCTCATATGACTTTATGCAGTTGCGAGCGCCGTAAAACCTCTACTAAAACTACTGACTTTATAAGTTGCTTATAAAGAAGACAGAACTAAAAAATAAAATGTATGAACAACTAAGTTCTGCTCCAAAACGATGAGACTTCGACGAGCAATGTAGAATAGCCAGAAATGCACGTCCTAATTGAGTTAAAAATTATTTGAGTGCAATTGGAACGAATCGAAATAATTAATTTAGGATGTTTTGGGAGAACATTGCTTTCAGCTTTCACTTTTCCTTCCAGGGCGTATCCAGACTATGGGTGGGATTCCGTAAACTTCGTAAGATGGTTTTCTGCGGATAGCAACTGAAGTAATAGGAGGAAGAAACAATTATAGCAAAAGTTGTGAAAACTTTATTAAAAGAAGAAGAAGAAGAAGAAGAAGAAGAAGAAGAAGAAGAAGAAGAAGAAGAAGAGAAGAAGAAGAGACAGACGGACAGACAAGACGGACAGACAGGCGGACAGACGGACAGACAGACAGACAGACAGACAGACGAGAGACACAGTACAACAATTATCCCATTCAAACTTCAGACACGATTCACTTTAGTCACTCGACCGACCTCATTTCTATCAACAAAACCCCACAGCCAATATTATTTCCCCACACGAGCTTATAGACTTCTCGCGAAAGGAAATGGATGGTAAGCAGTTTAAGATTAGCGTGAGGAAGACAATCCATCCCAACTTTTAAGAAACATTTTACTGGGTATTCCCAAGGGCCTTTCTAAGCGCTTTGGCAAGAATATCTGTATTTTATGCAATTCCACCACATTACCTATTGATGTAGACAGAAAGAAGGCGTTGACCTTTGATTTATCGAGTTCAGAAACGTCGTGTGAATGACCTGTTTTTCCATTTCTATCTATCTATCTATCTATCTATCTATCTATCTATCTATCTATCTATCTATCTACATGTATCTGTAGACCGTTCAGTTTTTTAAAAAGTTTTCATTCAAGTAATTCCTTAAGAATTTGAAGCTGAGGCCATCTCCGAATTGTATCTCAGTCTTAGCATGCAATTATGTCCTCCCTACATTATAGCAGCCATATCTGGGGGGCTCTCGTAGCCTATAAGGGGTTAAGGTGTTCGCCTCTCATTAAAAAGTCCAGGTGGAAAAATTGTCTTCTCTTAAATTGTCTCCTTTCACCTCTTTTCCTGCTCTCTAGCAATGTTCTGTCGTCTGTTTTCGTCTCCACTTTCTGCCCCCAACCCCTCACCTCCTTTGCCCCCTGTTCCTGGGCTTCTGACTCTTTCTGCAGCCTTTCTACTGCTACTCCTTGGCTCCTTCTTACTGCTGTCTTTCAGCCTCACCCCTGATCTTCTGGAAGGAAAGATCTGCACCTAGCCTTCTCGGACAAGGGCGAAAAATCTCGGAGGTTCCGTGTACAAGTTGCGCGCCTTAAAGATCTCTTGGTGGTCCAAAATCGATAAGAATAAGCTTCTTCCGCCACCCGGGCTACATTCCAAATTTCTTACCAACTGAAAATGTTTAATGTGTCCCGCGCGCTCATATGACCTTATGCAGTTGCGAGCGCAGTAAAGCACATGAAAAAAAAGAAAGAGACATAATAATATCTTATCTATCCGTACGCCCTGGGGGTCCTGTTGTACCCCGGGGGTTCTATTCTTCGCATTTTAGAAAATTTCTAGTACGAAGATCTCTTTGAAACTTTCAGTGTTTCTCAAAAAATCATTTTGGCAAGCTGCTATGCAAAGCGTACCGATTGAATTTACGAGTAAATTTCCTCTTTGGCACAGAGTTCCCTACGTCGTATGTATACGATAGTAAAACACGACGTACAGATAGGGTTTATTGGTGGCACCGAGTTACACACGTCGTAGGGATACGATAGTAAAACACGATGTACGGATAGGGTTAAAACATTTCTAGCCTGGAATGGAGGATCTTTTGTTCTATCACTATAATGTACGATTAAACCTTAACGCAGTCCAATTCTAACGGTATTCAGCGACTTATATATATATTTTTTTCTATTGTTTTCGTTTTTTTGGTTGTGATGTGGTGGGTGTTGGTTTGAATCCCCCTAATAATGCCTTCTTAAACTTGGGTTATCTGTTTGGTTTACAAATTTTCTTCTTCTCTTTCTTCCATCTCTCTCTCTCTCTCTCTCTCTCTCTCTCTCTCTCTCTCTCTCTCTCTGTGTGTCTCTCTATCTCTCTATCTCTCTATCTAACAATCCAGCAACAATTCTGCTTGAATACGCGAAGTCATAAAATAACATCAAGAGGCTATCATAGGATAGGGAAAGGTGAAAAGTGTTTGTTTTTGGACTATACCCTGATCCAGGGCGAGAAAGGCATTGATGATGATGATGATGATGATGATGATGATGATGATGATGATGATGATGATGATGATGATGATGATGATGATGATGATGCACGAAGTTAGTCAGGCACATGGTGCGACTTTTGCGTCAAAACAAAAGGCCAGGATCCATTAAATTTGGTTTTGTTTTTGGGTGATTTTAAAAAATATTTTGGGTGTCTTTTTTAAGGTGGTTGGGGAGTATTTTTTGGGGAGGAGGGTTGTTTGTTTGAATGTCTATTTATCTGTCTGTTTGTTTGTTTGTTTTAATACTGGTGTTTTTACATTCCCGTTAGCACAATTCATAATTTCAATCATTATAAGGAAGCGGGGTTAAAACCTTACCTGTTAGGGCCAACCCGGGCTTAGAAGGGTACTACACACCAGCAGAAAGACCGACAGAGATACGCTTTAAAAATGTTCTCCCCACTCAGGAATCGAACTCGGGTCTCCTGCGTGTGACAGTGAATCACCTAACCGCTACAGCAAGGATACCGGTGTGGCCATTACTTGTAACATGACATGATCGATGGTTCGGCTGCATCAATTATTCATCCGAAAACATCCATAACTTTCAACACACACCAATAATCAAAGTACCGGCGATCTGTCCACGTTTGATCTATTATTAAGGGAACTGAGGTGTACCGCCGCCCTTTGTCAATACCGCAAGGTGAGAAAGGGGGTGAGGAAGTGGGTCGGTGTGCGGGGGAGGGGGGGCAGTTTGTGTTTATAAATACCGTTAGATGAGGGGGGAGTGAGGGGGTCAGTCTTTGAAATACTTTTAGGGGAGGGAGGGAGGGAGGGGTCAGTTTTTATCAATACCGTTAGGTGAGTGAATGAGGGAGGGAGGGAGGAGTTAGTCTTTACCAATACTTTTAAGTGAGTGAGGGAGGAGTTAGTCTTTGAAATATTTTTAGGGGAGGGGTCAGTCTTTATCAATACCGTTAGGGGAAGGAAGGAGGGAGGGAAGGAGGGGAGTGTTAGTCTTTACCGATACTGTTAGATGAGTCAGGGAGGGAGGGAGGGAAGGAGGGAGGGAGTGAGGGAGGGAGGGAGGAGTCAGTCTTTATCAATACCGTTTAGATGAGGATGAGAGAGAGGGAGGGAGGGAGGGAAGAGTCAGTCTTTACCAATATAGTTAGGTGAGGGAGGGAAGGAGGGAGGGAAGGAAGGAGGGAGGAGGGAAGGAAGGATGGGAGGAGGGAAGGAAGGAGGAAGGAAGGAAGGGGGGAGGGAAGGAAGGGGGGAGGGAGGAGTCAGTGTATAATGTCTATGGGACTCTGTTGAGTGGCGAACGATAGCAACAGCTCTTGGCCATCACACGCAGAAACCGTGTGTTCGATTCTTAGGTTCGGTTGGGACGTCTATAAAATCGGGTAGATCTATCTCCATCTAATGATTGGTTGATTGAGTAAGTGTTTTATGGCACTACCAACTCAATTTTGGTCATGTTAGTGCCATATCCGTCTGTGTGCTGAACTGTTATACATGTATTATCCCTCTCGGGCTAGACTGGCTCTGCATGACAGGCAATCGTCGAAGTCCACTTTCTGATTAATCTGAATTATTATGTCGATTTTCGATCGAACCAGGTCAAACGACCACCTTTTCAAGACAATTACCATTTCCCACTTCCTCCTTTGCGGGGTTTTTTGTTGTTGTTTTTTTTAAAGTATATATTTTTGGGAGGTGGGGGGATGGTGGTGTTTGTGTTGGTTTTGTTGTTGTTGGTGGTGGTAGTGGGGTGTTTTTTT
>NW_004798228.1:45218-46640 GCF_000002075.1 Aplysia californica | reverse complement strand
AGTAACGGAACAATACACCTCAGCTTTGACTAGCAATCGATAACAACAAACGCAAGCCTTAATTACACTCCGCGCAGAAACAAAGTACGGCAGTTTCATCCACAAGCGGATAGTTAGAGAATGTTAGGAGTAGATCTGTATGCCATTGGCCGATATTGATTGTAACAGCCATCTTGTTTAACCTATTCTTTAACATACATAATATTATAATGAGCATTATCATAACACTTTGCTAAGATGAAAAAAACAACAGCTTTCTTTTTTTTAATCCACATTTTTTTCTCAGATCCGACAGTGAGACAGTAGGTTTAGAACTTCTTTTGTCTTTTGTCAGAATGAAGAACACTATTTTATGAGACAAACAAGATGACTGTTACTATAAATATCTGCCAATGGCGTACTCCTAACGTTCTCTAACTATCCGCTTGTCTTTCATTCTGGTAGTGTAACAGCTTCCGCTTCGCTGGGGTTCTATTTCTGTGGATTCAAGTGCATGTACGAATCATCGGTGTCGCAAACACTGGGGCACTTCAAGTCCCGTTTATAGTGCGGTCAAAAGTTCGTGGTGCAACTTATCTTCAAATTATAACTTTTTGACTGGTGAAGCAATGTCATCCATATTTTGCTAAGCAGTTTGTCTCAATTTGTCTTAAAACAATTTTCCCAATACAATTGAGGCTAGTTTAATAAACTTTTCTTCGTAAATTTATATAAAATACTACATATCTCCTATATGCCGAAAATGGAATTGTTCACAGCACTTCCCGCTTCTCACACACATTTTGTTTAAGCATAGCCTACGTCACAGATCACCAATGACACTTTTTAGTGGCAAAACTAGTTACAAGAAATTAATTTTATAATGAACACTTTTTGGAACTAAAAGTTCTCAAAATATGCGTTCAGTAAAAATAATCTTGCGATGAGAAAAGAAATGACAGACTTGCTTTTAAAAGCGATATCGTCCCAGCTGTAACCCTTTTAAAATCAGTAGAAACCATCGACTAGGATTTTTTATTAGTATTTCTTAAGGAATTTTCCAGAATAGAGCGAACAGGTATTTACAAAAATGCCGATCTGTTAAGGCAAATTGATACAAGTCACTGTGCAAAAGCTGGAGAGTTTATGTTCGATAGTTGAGGAGACATTTGACAATAAGTTGTGCCTCGAATTTTTGACGCACTATAGATAATTTTTTCACCAGAAACAAAAACCCCCCAAGTTTTGCTGTGTTGTTCCTATTGGGATTCATGAAAAGCAAGAACATTGTAAGCATTGGCCATAGCATTAAACCGTATTGTGGCAGTGTTGAAAGCTTTACCGGAGGATGTAAAAATCGAACATTCTCAAAACTTGGACTTGCAACAGCGACGTACGAATTTAATGTTGTTGATCTAACAGTTTACGCAGATATAAATGGCT
>NW_004798228.1:41837-44193 GCF_000002075.1 Aplysia californica | reverse complement strand
ATTTATATATAAATTTTATATATTCTTGTATCTGAGTAAACTTACATTGCCCCATGCAAACATATACCATTCTTCAAAATAGAATATCACTCCCAAAACGCGACAAAAATCAATACCAACCCTTTACCATTCAAATAATGCTCTGGTCTACTATTCTTTCCTCAGCTGTGACCCTCTGTATAGAGCGTCTGTCCCTACATTGACCACGCAGCCATAGCGACTTGCGAGTTCCACATTACAAAATATCAACATAGCGGGCAGCGAGTCTATTCGAGAGGGCGGGCAGAGCCAGCCAATACCCACCCCCTCTCCTTTGATCGCCACAGTCCGTTGAGCTGGCTGGCAGGCAAAGGTGTGACGCCAACACCAAAGCGAAAGTGACCCCTAAGCCTGATAGAAACACACAGACATACATGTGACGTAAAGGCATATATCAATATATTTATTGAGAGGTCTTTGGAAAACGATCGTCAGCGCTTGAAGTGGGGGCTTTGAGATTTATACATGTATTGCTAAGGTCTCAATGTGAAAGTGGACTCACTGACTACTTCTTGCGTGCGATAATAGCTGGTTTTTGCAGTCTAGCTACTCGCCTTTCTGTCGTATTTTCATGCCGGCTTGATCGATTCTCTAGTCGGGTTCAAAAACCGTGCACTGAGCTTTGGAGACTATTAATACTTCGTGATTGCTACGCTTTTCTTTGTCCTTTATGAATCGAGGGACAACAGAAAGATTTATTCAAGCGTTACAAGTGGCTAGAGCTATAGCATAAATAAGAAGAGACTGATTTAAACAAGGGGGAGAGATTATTTGACTTTATTTCTACCTGTACCACCCCAAGTGGTTCGACGTTCCCGCCTTTGGACTTGAGAGTTCAAGGTTCAAGTCCCCCTTTCTTACAGAAGGAATAATTTTGTCAAACAGTTTAAGGCTTTGTTATTGAAAAAAACAGTCACTTTAAATACTCCCCTCCCCCTGGAAAATGAGACAGTTTGGTCGTTTCAGGAGAAGAAATTACAAACTTTTTCTTGGTTGACGATCATTTGCTATAGACAAACTTTTAAAACTTTCAATCTGGCTGTAGATTGTGCTTCGTGAAATCGAACTAAAGGGTTATCAATTAAACGTCTCAGGATAGTCCGCAAAACATTATAATGGCTCACAACAGAGTGTCCCCCGAACCGGGGACCGAGAGAGAAATCGAGCTGGAAAACCTGGCCGAAGACTTGCAGCTGGAACAGTTCATCCGAGAGCAGACGAGAGAGGACCTAAAGACACCCGTCCCCCAACCACACAGGCCCGAAGATGTCCCGTCGCCCACCGACCTCCCGAAATACAAACAGGAGGACGATCATGGACGAAACCAGAACGATCAACCTGCTACTGCTGCCGAGACTGAAGGTATGCGGTCTTTCAGCCCTGCTCAAACATCGCTCACACCTGTGGGAGATATCGAGAGGTTTGACGACAACAATTACTACAGTGGGGTGAAGAAAGTTGTGGTCGATGATGATGATCATGGTGATAAAAAGACCAGCTTGACGAGCTTGAGTTACGGCGAGAAAGATTACCCGGACGATTTTGAAAACGGGGTTGACCAAAAAAATATAAATGCAGCTGACAGCAGCAATGGTGATTACAAGAAAGGTGGTGGTATTGTTGGTGGTGTTAATGGTGATGATGAGGAGGTGGGACAAGGTAATATTAGTAGAGATAGCGACGGTGGTGGTGGTGGTGGTAGTGGTGAGTATTTGGCGGGGAAAAAAGGCCTCCCTCCCCTCTCTCAGGACCACGGCAACAATAACTCGTCCACAGTCGCCGCAGCCGCAGTGGTACAACAACAGCAAACGCCGAGGCTCTTGCCTCCCATAGGCCAGACAAGCGTGGACCACGCCGATGATCCTTCTTCTTCTTTCTCTACCTCTACCTCTCTCACCCCCGCTGCTACCACCACCACTGCCCACACTGCCACTACCGCATTCGCAAACCAGGCCACCACCTCTTCTTCTTCCTCTGGCGAGGGGCCTGGAACGGAAGAAAATACCGCCGCCTGGGCTCAAACTGAACCTCCACCACCTCCACCCGGCGCGTATCAACGACGACAACAACAGCAGCAGCAGCAGCAGCAGCAACAGTACGATATTACTATGAGTAGTGGAGGACGTCCGAATTCAGGGATGGCAGGGAAGGACAATAGCGTGATTGGAGGTGAGTGGAGTGGAGATTGCTAGGATCAGAAATTACATTTTTAGAAAACTTTTAGAATGTGAATGAATTTTGTGGATGCTTTCTGCTCACTTTCTCTCTCTCTCTCTCTCTCTCTCTCTCTCTCTCTCTCTCTCTCTCTCTCTCTGTA
>NW_004798228.1:37458-40318 GCF_000002075.1 Aplysia californica | reverse complement strand
TGTTTATGTGTGTGTGTGTGAGAGATAGACTGTGTTGTGAGTGTATATATATGTGTGTGAGTGTGTTTGTGTATGTGAGTGTGTGTATCTGTGTGTGAGTGTATGTATCAGTGTGTTTGTGTGTGTGTGTGTGAGAGAGAGAGAGAGAGAGAGAGAAAGAGAGAGAGAGTGAGAGAGAAAGAGAGAGAGAATGCATGTGTATATGCGTGCGTGCTTGCTCGAGAGACTGTCTTGTTAACGTGACCACTCTATTTGTATAGCAATCTGTCGTGATGCCTTTTATATATGTGAAAACGCTATAAAAGCTTTCCCATTGATTCTTCGCCCATCGTTCCTTACATCATCATGCAAATATTATGTATTCTGCCTTCTCCGTCCAGTCTCTCTTCAATCTACCCCATCCCTTCAAAGAACAGTACACAAACACATCACAAGAGGGTGTTTCATCCGACCCTCTTACGATGTCATCTTTCTTCTCTTCCTTTTTCTTAAACTCAGTAAGGATAACGTTATTATGCTTTCTGCTCATTCGAAAACCACACTTGAGACACTTAAACAAACAACAAACAGAACCAAAACAAACAAACAGCATAACGTCTTATTTTCGCAATTTTTAGGGTTTTTGTTTTTTAATATTTTTTTTTTTTTAACTTGTGCAAAATTGGTCGTTTTAAGGACAAGTGGGCAAACCCAGATTTCAGGGGTTTCCAGAAATCTTGACCTACACCAAAAGTGGGCATTACCCTACCTAAAGGAGAAGATTGGTTTCTTTGGTGTGTACATGTATATTTCTTCGGTTATAGAGAAAACGCTCCTTGTCTATTAAAGAAACTGAACAAGGGGCAAGAACTTTTCCTTCGATTTTCTCAAAACAGCATATTTTCGGGCGAGCCCTCTTGTGCTTAAAAGCGACCATATGTGATGGAATCAGGCTCTCGTCAATTTTTGGGCCTGTAGAGTTATTGGTATCATCTTAAAGCTTGTTCACTCGTCTTTATTTCGATGAAAGAAATATCCCTTTATCTTGAAAAAAAGTCGAGATATTTGAGAATGAAGGAGATGGGGGTCACCTGTTTTCAGAGGTAAAATTAGTGAAAAGATGGCCGCCAAAGGTTAGTTATTTCCTCATCTCAAGAGTCCGTGGTACTTGGAAATTTAAAAAATCCACACAGAAATGAGTTCTTTAATGGCCATGAAAGGTGTTGAGCCAAAAAACAAAAATGTTATACAAATTCACAAACCTGTGGAAAAATGCAAGTTTTTCCACTTTGATAATTTTGACAAGAGCCTGATTCTACCACGTTGCCTCACATATAATTTGGACAAAACTGTCTGAGACAACTAAGTTATCGAGGAGAAATTTGCTGGCAATTGCTGAATTCCACAAGTGGAAACCTCAGATAATGTCATTATAATACAGTAAAACAGCAAGCAAGGAATGAAAAGTGGTTGTGTGTGTGTGTATGTGTGTGTGTGTGTATGTGTGTGTGTGTGCGTGTGTGTGTGTATGTGTCTGTGTGTGTGTGTGTGTGTGTGTGTGTGTGCATGTGTGTGTGCAGGTAATTGACTTGTGAAAGTGGCTGTTGGGGCAGATTCTATTGTATTATGATTGAGTAATTGTTTTGGACACAGCAGTTTAGGGGGAGGGGGGATGGGTGGATTGTAATGTTTTACAAACCCACACACATACATACACACACACTCTCTCTCTCTCTCTCTCTCTCTCTCTCTCTCTCTCTCTCTCTCTCTCTCTCTCTCAGTGTCTCTTTCGTGGGAGGGGGGGTGGTCACTATGGGATTTTTAAATTTTCTTTTTTTTTTGGGGGGGGGATGGTATGAATAATTCCATTAACAAAAAAAAGAAAGAGAGAGATAGGATGACAGATGTTTGATTGGAAAGAAGAAGCAGCAAACCACACCAGAACACCCACCAACCACCCACGGGCACATGTTCAATAATTTATAAGCAACTAACCAAAGGCATGTTCAAAGTTGTGAGTCATTTCCAGCCTGGAATCACCTGAAATCTGGGTTAGCTCGCTTGTCCTTTAAAGCAACCATATACAGTTTGATATTGCTGCTCTAGTAATAAAGAGGTTAATGACTAATCATATTTCTAAAAAAAATATCTGCATTTATATAGCGCACGTCCACGCTTTATAGCATACTCAAAGCGCTTTACAATCTATACATTATAATTACCCCACCATACCCAAAAAATTAGAATACTCAGAAACATTCTCGGCTTCCCCGGGAAGCATAATACAGTGCTAGCAACCGATCAAGAGCTCAACAAACGCTAAACAAACTGGCAGGATTTGTCAGTGTATCTTTTTCTATCAGCATTTTATTATAACATTATTTTTGTATAGTATAATTGAAGCCAAACGAGGCAGGGGTAGGCCCAGAGCAACCTACGTGGGGAACCTAATCAAATGGATAACGGGGAAACATCAGGGAAACGTAGCTTTTTTTAAAGAGCATCCGAACAAAGGAATGAATGGGGAACTACGATCGCCGATGCCTGTCGCAGATTTTGCCACTGCATGATGATACCTGACCTCGCAATAAAGAGAATAATGACTAATTTAATGTCCACTTGTACCTTGGTCGGCTAAACTTCTGATGGTGAGATCTCATCATAGTTCTTTGATATCGGCACTGTTCCAGTGCAGGGGTGTAATCAGAGAAGTGGTCTTGATGCATAGGGCCTAAACTCGTCTGTTTATTTGTGTAGTGCGATAAAGCGACCCTTAGCTGAAAGAGGTAGATTGTGTGAGTGTGTTTGTTTGTATGTGTGTGTGGGTGTGTGTGTGTTTGTGTGTGTGTGTATGAGAGTGCGCGCGTGTGTGTGTGTGTGT
>NW_004798228.1:32662-34036 GCF_000002075.1 Aplysia californica | reverse complement strand
TGTGTGTGTGTGTGTGTGTGTGTGTGTGTGTGTGTGTGTGTGTGTGTGTGTATAAAACATTATATGAGAAAAGCAGTCTCGCTTGGCAATGCGTTCACTAAAAATGTACAACTGTGCAATAAAAATTTACAATCGGTCATAATAGGTGGATCGAGGGTGTCAAGGAAACCCTAAGAAAACATAACATGCCCCCTGTTTTAATCCATAATTTGATATTTTACAGTTAAGTTTGAATTTTTTTTGAAAATAATTGATTTGCAAATGTTTTAGTGGCTATATGTGTTGTCTGCAGCAAATAACACGCAGTTTGACCCCCAAAGCAGTGCATCTGTGTTCGGGAGTGCGTCTCCGAATAGTTCCTGGGTGTTCGCCGAGGCGACCCCGAATATCCTCTGCCTAAATTTCACCCGTTTCGTCCTTGACTTCGCACAGTCGTGCTCCATGAAAAGCTTATAACACGTTCTAGTCCGAGACCACTAAAATAGTCTTGGACTTCCGTCACAGTCCAGGTCACGCCCGAGGGCGGTGCTACTGACTGAAATGTCTTTAGGCCGGCCCGCTTTAAGCCATTCCCAAAGGGGGGACATTTCTCGTTCTAATGCACAGTAGAATTGTAAATGGGCTGATCCAACAATGCCATGCTCATAACTGTGCCTGAACTACAACAAGGAACTACTGCTTTTTCTTTCGTAATCCTTACTTTCGTCATTTTCCTCTACTTCTTTCGTATGCTTGTCTTTTCACCCGCTATTTCCGGGGTGCCTTGATTGTCGAAGCAGACCTTGTGCTGTTGAAGCTAGAGAGGTGAGCAGAGTAAGTCTGATTCCCTGTAAGGACTTATCTGTTGATTATCCAACCCTTGACGCTCATATCATATGACCTTATGCAGTCGGGAGCGCCGTAAAACCTCTACTAAAACTAAACTAAAACTAAAGTCCCGGTCCATGAATCAGACCCCTGTTCTCAGTAACTCAAAACGGCCAAAAACGTCAGATAGAACTTTGTAATACTGAGATTGCAACCTGTCTAAGACGGCTCCTTTCTCCATGACTATGGGTGGACATCTTTGCCAGTTCCAATTGTATGCTATAGTGTAAGCTGTTATATGCCCCTTTATGTCTTAATTCGGATAATGGGTTTATCTGAAAGCCCCCAGAAACGTGTTTGGGTGATTTTTGAATGACGATGAAGGTATGTCGAAAGGCTCTTATAAAGTACGCCATTTTGAGAAGCGATCAATCGAATCTCATTTGAGGCATTCAAGGGCTCGGGTGTTGTTTGAATCAATATCTCATTGGAAAAGAACTTTGAGCGCTATTTTTCTTTCTTTCTTTCTTGCTCTCTCTCTCTCTCTCTCTCTCTCTCTCTCTCTCT
>NW_004798228.1:30092-31400 GCF_000002075.1 Aplysia californica | reverse complement strand
ATAGATAGATAGATAGATAGATAGATAGATAGATAGATAGATAGATAGATAGATAAACACGTTTCCCATTGAGATATAGAGATAGACAGCGCTCATTCTTTGGAAGGCGGGAATTTTCACCCAACAAGGAAAGAAGAGAAAGAATTAAGAACGTAGGCCTACACCTCCCTACCTGGAATTACAAAGTTCTATATATATATATATGACATTTCTGGCTGTTTAGAGTTATTAAGACTGTGAGGTCAGAAACCAAATGTTCTGTCTGCTCTCTCAAAATCGTAAGATTATTCGAAGTCATTTGATCAGGATATTCAAAGAACTGCTTTCGAAAAAGCATGACTTGATGTGAAACTAAAAATATTTGACGTCAAATTTCTCAAAATCAGGTACTGAGCAGATAGAACTTTGTAATTCGGGGGTAGCCACTCGACTCTGATTTTACAGATTAGATGTTAGTTAGCAACCTTTAATGAGGCTGACCCAAAGGCCGACCCTAGACGCTGAGATAGGATGACTTATTCACCTTTAATATACGGCGAGTCATTTCAACTGGCGTACTGTAACATCGCTACGCTGTTCATTCTTAAAAACAAAAATCAACAAAATCCCAGAACTATAATAAAACTGTGTACTCATTGCAGGACTCATATGAGTACATTTCTTCTCAGTTTGGCGTTTATTTACTTTATTCGTTTATTTATTTATTTACTTTTTGCAAATAGGTAAAGTAGTAGGAGTAGATGTACAGAGAAGTCTGCGGTGCTGAAAAATGGATGTGAAAATGGACTGCGATCAAAATATGTGGAATAGCCTTCAGTTTACTAAGAGTTAAAAACCTACAGTGCCGACCTCATGCCGGTGGGCAGTGTGTCTATTTCTTATTCTCACCCCTGCCAGCAATCAGATGATATCCCCACCCCCACCCACCCCCCTCCATTACACACACACGCGCGCGCGCACACATACTCACTGACACCTCTTTCTACACGTACCGAGCAATGCAGCGCCTACCTACTGTATTACTATCGGAGCTGTGCAGTACATTCTGTTTCCGCCATTCAAGGAACTTAGAACTCCTTGCCGCCATCATATCTCTCCCCCCCCCTCCCCTTTTCCCACCAATTCCTCACGCCCATATTCAGGCCATATTTACTAACACATACGCATAGACGCATTAGGGGGGTGCGCGCGCGCACACACATACACACACACAGACACTCTCACACACACACACACACACACACACAGATACATACACACAAACAAACAGACACACACGTGGATACACACATATTATAAACACACACA
>NW_004798228.1:26992-29864 GCF_000002075.1 Aplysia californica | reverse complement strand
GGGGGGGTAGAGAGACTGTCTGAATTCCAGCAGGTCTCTCCAGGGAACTATGCTTAGACGTTCAGGTGTCTTGTTTCACTATGTCTTGGGCTAGGATCTCTTTGCTCCTTCTGGTATTCACCCATACAATGTACCAAGCGCACATTTTCTCATTTGGTACCTTTGATTCATTTGTTTTACGATGTTTAGGGATGGATTTCCTTTTTCCATCTGGTATGCCCCTATAAAATGTACCAAGCGTAAATTTGGCCGCTTTTAAGGACAAGCGGGCCGACTCAGACTTCGGGGGTTTGCAGAAATCTTGACCTACACCAAAAGTGGGCATAGCCCTAGCTATAGGAAAAGTTTGGTTTCATTGGTGTGTATATTTGTATGGTTATAGAGAAAACTCTCCTTGTCTCTTCAATAAACTGAACAAGGGGCAAAAACTCAACCTTCGATTCTCTCACTATAGCATTTTTCGGAATTGCCCACTTCTCCTTAAAAGCGACCATTTTCTCATTTGGTAGATTTGATTCATTTGTTTCGCGATGTCTAGGTATGGGTCTCCTTTTCCATCTGGTGTGCACCTATACAACGTACCAAGTGCACGTACATTGCCCTTTTGCCATATTTGACTGATTTTGTACATTCCCAATCGGCTGAGGTTTTTGTTCAAGGGAAAGGGGAGAGAAAGAAAAAGGGGGAGAGAGAGAGAGAGAGAAAGAGAGAGGCACGGAGGAAACAGACAGACAGAGAAACAGCTTGATTAGCTGACGACAGTTTGATTCATGATTTGACTCATTTTATACAATCGAGGCCTGCCAGGAGTTTCCTTTATGGATGGGCAAAAGCTGATATTTTGGCTCAATTTGATCAAACCTTCCAAAAATACCTATATTGATTTAATTATTGTGGAGGGATTATTAAATTGTGCCGAAATGGCGGCTTTTGATTTTAGAGGATTTGATCAAATTGTGCCGTATAATGATACCGTTTGCCTCATCATGGAGAGAAATCTGGCTTGCCAAATACTGAAGTTGACTGAATTCGATTGCCAGTCTGCACTGGGTATTAATCTATATTTTAAGAAATATTTATCTGACTTTGGAGGCGGGTGGTTGGAGGGCGCCACAATGTAGGTCCTACTTCTTTACTTTCCCTGTGTTCTTTCCGTTTGTCTGTCTTACTTTTTCCTAACACTAAATTGTGACCTTTATTGGGTTGATGTGCTTCTCTTTACTCAAACAAAACAAAACAAAACGAACAAACGAACATAAAGACTTCGGACACTTAAGCATTCTATCGTCTGTGTGGAGATAATGTTTTCCGGCATTCAGTCCTGTCAAATAAGGTGAAGATTTGAAACAGAAGATGATACATTGATGAAGCGGCTTTTAAAAAATCGACAACAGAGAGCGCGTCCACACTTCGTTTTATAGATACAACAAGTTACGTTGTGTTTGTCGGGCACAAACTATCTTTAAAGATGTTGCGGACGCGTTAATTAATGTGTCCAATCAGCAGCAAACCAGCAAGGTAATGTTGCTGCTCATTTCTAAAATCACACACACTCACATCAGAAATACAAATCAGCATATTTCTAAGTATGTTGCGTGTTGTTGTCTGCTTTTTAAAGTTTTAGATAAAGAAAACAGTACTAAACAAATAAAAAGAAAGAAACCATTTGAAAACCCGAACAATTTTTTCTCTTTTCTCCCCCCCCCCCCCTAAAAAACAACTAAACAAAATCCAAAAACAAAACAAAAACAAAAACAAAACCAAGAAAAAAGAACCAACCAAACAGACGAACAAAAAAAGCAACAAAAAACAACGAGTTTTCCAGCGTTGCCGAATGCACAGAACTCTCGTCTTTGGTGAGATTAACTATACCGCTTAAAATGTATTATTTTTTTTAACTTTTTGAGTTTTGTCTGACAAACTCGTCGTATGTGTGTTACTTCGGTGATACTCATAGAGTTGTGTTGAAGGCCAGGGGAAATAACATCTTAGTCCTATCCGTACGTCGTGCTTTACTATCGTATCCATACGACGTGGAGAACTCGATTCCACCACTTTCCAAAGAGGAAATTTACTCGTAAATCCGATCCGAACGCTTTGCATAGCAGTCTGTCAAAATGATTTTTGAGAAATACTGAAAAATTCAAAGATGTCTTCACACTAGAAGTATTCTAAAATGTGACGAAAACTACCCCGGGGGGACAAAATGATCCCAGGGCGCACGGATAGGGTTAATCTTATTTTTTTTAATTAAAAAAAAGTGTTCACGTAATTATTATGACGACATTGACACACTTTACATCATGCTGGAGGAAAGCTTCTGACCCTGCCTGTCAGGACCAAACCCGGGCGGCTGAGAGGGATACAACAACATCCCATCAGAAAGACTGAGACAATCAATGATAAAAACGTCATCCCCACTTAGGAATCGAACTCTAATCGCCTGCATACAACACTGAATGAAACACCTAACAGCTACACCACAGGCACCGATATATATGGCATCTTGAGCTTTCTTCTAGTTTGACCAGGGAGGGTTTTTTTCAGGGGGATGCTGCAAGAAACTCGCGAAACCTCTCATAGACTAGATCTAATCTCTTTGGCAGCCGGACTTTGCAGAGTCCAAAGAGAAATCTTAGAGCCATATAAGCGGCTTATTTCCTTAGGCAAAAATATAGACGAATCAGGTCAGGGGAACTTTCCTGTCTAAGAGATCCTTTTCCCTGCCCGACGTGTGAGTGGCGGGTATTTAAATGTCAGCAGACACTCCCGCATGATCACACTCAGACGAACACAAACACACACATAATAAAACTACACACTAATACAATTATATTTTTTTCTCTCTGTATCTTTATTTTTCTTCTCTCTC
>NW_004798228.1:22799-24398 GCF_000002075.1 Aplysia californica | reverse complement strand
TCCTCAACCCTCCCTTCCACGTTTTCTCACGAGATTATGAAATTACCATCTGACCCGCAGGGTATCTATTTATCCCCTTTAAGGAAGCTAAACGAATAAAAATAATGGAAAGTGTTTTTTTTTTTATTATAGGCTACTAAGAGCAATATCTGTTTTGTTTTGTTGAGTTGTTTTTTTTCAGTAAATGTATTTTAAGCCGTCGTCGGTCGATACGTTTTAGTGGGTGGTTGCTACGATTTCTGCTTGTGAGGGTGGTTGGTGGGTGCTCTGGTTTGGTTTGCTCCTTCTTTCCTATCAAACATCTATCGTCCTGATCCCTAATCTTCGACACGTACCAATACGTCTACAACGTCCCAGTAGAAAGACTGAAATACGCGTGAAAACAATGTAATTCTCCCCAAACAGGGAATCGAACCTGGGTCTTTCTGTACGCAACGATTAGACGTCTAACCGCCGCATCACAGCAAACGCCTTTAATACATAGCAGGTTCGTCGGTTAGATGAAAAAAGAGTGCGCGCACGCCTCGCAAAAACGGTTAGACACAACTAGTACTCGTATTACTAAAGTTGCAACTTACTCACACTTTCGACCTATGCAAATGTGTAGAGAGCTTCGGTCATTGAAGGGATTCCCTAGTGAATTTGTACAGGCTTTTAAACAACCCATTTTTATATAATAGTATTATGTATGCGTCTGTGAGGTGCGAGTAATCATTTATTATGATTGCACTGAGAGTGTGGTGTGATAAGGCTATGAATTGACGCCTATTTCGGGACTTTTAGTTTTAGTAAGAGTTTTACGGCATTTGCAGCACAATAAGGCCATATAAGTGCTGAAGATTAGAGGTGTTACAAGAGATTAAAAAACACTCTGTAGGAGGAGAGATCAGGACGATAGATGTTTGATAGGAAAGAAGGAGCAAACCACACCAGAGCACCCGTCAACCACCCAGTATTTCGGGACTCTCTTTTAGTTCACTCACGATCATGCTGGACTACGGAACGGATGTCCCTGGTTCGAATTCCTAACGGGGAGAAGTTGTTATGAGAGGTTTCAAAGCTTTCTAAAATTTGACTCGGTTTTATCCAAGATGGTCATTAAATTCAGAGACCCCGTCGTTTAAATAACCGTACATTGTTGAAAGGGGCAAAAATGCCTTAAAACTAGCTCACTGCTTCGTTCAACGAAGTTATTTACTCAGTTGGACCTCTTTTTAACGTCCATCTCCGATATGTTCAGGCCAAATGAATGAAGAGTTACGAAAACCCCCAAAAAACATTCCCTTCAAATATCCAACGCCATCTGCAGTCTGTTCGTTCGACCAATTTCTGGAAAAGTCTATTAATTGACCCTCCATTGTTAATCCTATCCGTACGTCGTGTTTTACTATCATATTCATACAATTTGGGGAACTCTGTGCCAAAAAGAAAATTAATCGCTAATCCGATTCATACGCTTTGCAAAGCAGTCTGTCAAAAATGATTAATTGAGAAATACTGAAAGTTTCAAAGAGATATTCATACTAGAAGTATTCTAAAATGTGAAGAATACAAGTCCGGGGGTACAAAATGACCCCCCCCCCCTCTGGGTATACTGAT
>NW_004798228.1:16480-17966 GCF_000002075.1 Aplysia californica | reverse complement strand
ACAACAATAATAATAATATGTTGATGATGGTGATGATGATGATGATGATGATGATGATGATGATGATGATGATGATGATGATAATGATGATGATGATGATGATGATGATGATACAATAGTTCAAAATGTATATATGCCATATTTCCCCAAGGAGCTATGCAACGGTATAAAGATTAGAACACAGTTTGTTCAGTCGGTATCGTGTTGTACTACTGAGAGAATGGCCCTGGCTCGAATCCTCAAACAGTACGTTCTGAACTTGGATTATTTTAGGAAGCTTGAACTCTTTGAGGACACATAATCTCATTATTCGACAACGCTTGAAGACGTAACGCAACTGTTTTTTTGGGGAACCTAAACAACTTCGTTGTTCTTTCAAATGTGCCAGGATCTGGACAATAAAGATGTATCTTCTCTTGTCATATTCACAGTTTGCAATGTGTGTTTTCTTTTTCTGAAACCGTAAAAGACAGACAACATCACAGCATACATACAATGATACAAATTTGGGTTTCTGAATTTTTTGTCTGTGATCGATGGAATGACACTGCGCGGGCCTCTGCTGTCCGTTAAGTCTTTTCCCTTAATCAGCTAAAGGCTCTCCGCTTATTCGGTTTGGCCCTATCGGAAAAGGTTGATAAATTCGGAGATTCCTTCCTTTAAAACATCAAAAACTTAAGACAAAGCCCCTCAAACTTAAGTTCATCATCATCATCCAGTGCCGTCCGACTGGCGTGGGCGATCATGAACCTCCACTTCACTCTGTCTTGCGTTGCAGCGGTGGTTTATGTCGTTCTTGCTGTCCCAGCCATGTTGTCAACTTGTCCAGTATCTTTTCCCTCTGTCTGCCTCTGCCTCTTTTCCATCAAACTTGTTTGTTATTACAATAATTCTCCAATGCTACTTTCCGCACTATGAGTCCAATTAAATTTGCCTGTCGCTTTGGTATATTCATCAAAAGCTAGTTAAACCCCCTAAAAAATTGAACAATGTTGAAAGGCGCATTCATCCAATATTGTAATTTAGCAGTTCGGCATTCCGTGCTTTTTGTGTATTTATTCATGATGCTTGAACTGTGCGCTTCTGAAAGTGACATTCTGTTGTGTGGCATCCCACTTTGCATTACAACTGAACAGACCGGACAGGGAAATAAATATTGCATCTTCCGAAGCCTGCACTATCTGTATCTGCACGATCCCGAAATTCTCACTCGTTAATTTGACACGTTCTTGCGGCGACCTTCTGCTTCTGTGTTCTATTCTGTCTCTCTCTAGTTTGTGTTCGTTGCTAGGCAACCGGGGAGAGAACAAATATGGACGATACGGCACCGCGTCCGCTCGGTGATATCAGACGTGGCTCATCCATATGTGGGCTGATCGAAGGATCTGTCTGGTTTGATTATGTGGATGGATTTTGAAGTAGAAAAGGGGGAAGTTGGGGGTGGGGGTGGGGATGTTAAAACAAGTGAAGTGGAGAGAGAGTGCGA
>NW_004798228.1:14630-15554 GCF_000002075.1 Aplysia californica | reverse complement strand
GAGAGAGAGAGAGAGAGAGAGAGAGAGAGAGAAGAGCAAATGTCACATGTTTCGACTCGGCTCTTAATTCGAAGGCACATTATTCAATCTAAATAGAATGAGAACTGTTCGTTATTTCATATACAGAAGATGTTTTCCCCTGAAGAATTTCCTAATTCTTCACATCGCAGACGGACCCGTAAAATACTGCATAAGCTACTTTCTGAAAATCACACCGCAAAAGAATATCATTGTAAGTTGATGTTTTACGCCAGCTTTAACACAATTTAAATCATTTAGACGGCCGGCTACTTCGACTCTGTCGCCTCAACCCCGGCTGAGAGAGATAATACAACGTTAAAATTTGAGGCATCAAGGTAAAATGAGGCGCTCGTCAAAATAATAAAATCCAAGAAATCGTCATTTTTCTGTCCGTTAGGCTAATATTATCGATATTTTCCTTATTGGCCAAACATCTTTTATGTCCATGTAACAACACATTTATGTGTGAATTCTACAGATAAAACTTTGATTTAAGGCACGAAATGTAAATTTTCCGTTTCCAAGGACTCTCTAGCTTTGGAAGTCACCAAACTTTGGATGCCATTTTCTCGTTTATTATTAATCCTTTGAAACCAGGTGACCAATGGAAAATATCTCGACATCTATTGAAGATAAATGGGTATTTTGTTCAGGGAAACAAAGACAAAAAAGCCAAGCTTTCGGGTAAAACAAGTAACTTCACTATGCAAAAAAAAAAAATTGACAAGCACCGGGTTCAGCCGTGTCGAAACACAGACAGATAAATCAAAAGATAAAAGAATAAATAAAATACCGAAAAATATAATGAACAATTATTGGATTAAAATCACCCAAGTGGGCGGTTGGCAGGTGCTCTGGTGTGGTTTACTCCTTCTTTCCTATCAAACGTCTATCGTCTTTATT
>NW_004798228.1:11292-13020 GCF_000002075.1 Aplysia californica | reverse complement strand
CTCTCTCTTACTCACTCACTTTCTCTCTCTCTCTCACACACACACACACATACACACACACGCACACACACACACACACACACACACACACACACTCACACTCACACACTAACTCTTTCTCTCACTGCGATTATACTTGTATCGGGATTTTCAGTGCCTGGGGAAGGGGAGTGGTAAAGATAATAATATGATTTAATGGTTATTTGTTTAAACGGATTGGCAGCCGTTCAGAAGTAATAGCTATTTCACCCCTCTGAAAGAAAAGATAAACAATTTTTACTCTTTGTTAATGCTTTTAGCTGGAAAAGTTCAAGTTTGCCTTTAACTTTACTGCTGCGGGAAACAATTATTCCACGGCTGTCAAATTGATTTGGCGCGCAGCTTCAAAGGGAGGCCCAAACACAATTAGGGACCACAAATGCCGTTAGCATTGACCGTGTTACGTGGGCTGTGATTGCTTAGAATGAGCGGATTAATCCTCCACTTGTGCACTAGAAAAAACCTGATAGCAAGTTATCTCAGTACATATGGACATACCACCCAGGAGTAATGTTTGTTTTAGTAAGGTTTTACGGCGCTCGCAACTGCATAAGGTCATATGATATGAGCGCCAAGGGATGTATGTCAACAAAGAAGTCCAAACGGGGAATCAGGCTTACTCTGCTCACCTTTCTAGCCCCAACAGCCCAAAGTCTGCTTCGACTATCAAGGCACCCCGGAAATAGCAGTTTATAAGAGAGACCCAAGGATAAGATATAGAATGGTATAGTAAGGTAATTCATGTTAATGTAACTGTGTTAAAGCCCACATCGACACGATGTAGATTATTTAAGAGGCGGGCTTCGGCCCTGCCTGACAGAGCTAATCCCGGCTGAGAGGGATACAACAACGTCCCAGCAGAAAGACTGGGATACTGGATAAAAGTTATTCTTACTCGTAAATCGAACCCCGGTCTTCTGTTTGCGACTGCGGGGCGCCTAACCGCTACACCACAAATGCCGGTTGGCAATGTATGATGTCATGGTATGTTATGATAATATTTCATGATATGGTCAGATGTTGGACAGTATGGTAACTCGTGTTGTTATGGCATTGCAGGCCTATGATATGTGTGGTTTGGTAATATGTGGTTTGGTAAGGTATGGTACATGTATAGTATGATGAGGTGTGGTGTGGTATGGTGTAGTATGGCATGGTATGGCATGGCAATATAATATGGTAGGCCATGGTACCATATCTTATTCCAGACTATGGTACAATAAAAGTAAAGTAAGGTTGTTCCCGCATTCGATCCAGACATTGGGGATTGCCTTGTTAGCGAGACAACTTCCTGGGCCTTCGGCATATTGTGGTAGGGTAGCCAGTTCCGCTCAACGTCACCTTTGCTTCCCCAACTCGAAGTCTGGTATCCATTACTTCCGGGTGGGCAGGATGGGGCGAAAAAAATCTGTCCGAACCGAGGCTCAAACACGGACTTTCCGCTGTGATGATATGTTATGATATTGCGTGATATGGTAAGATGTTGGACAGTATGGTAACGCATGTTGTGGCATTATAGGCCTCTGATATTGTGTGGTTTGGTAATATATGGTTTGGTAAGGTATGGTACTTGTATTGTATAGTGTGGTGTGGTATGGTGTGGTGTGGTGTGGTGTGATGTGGTGTGGTGTGGTATGGTGTGGTGTGGTGTGGTGTGGTGTGTTATGGTATGGTGTGGTGTGGTGTGGT
>NW_004798228.1:5934-6809 GCF_000002075.1 Aplysia californica | reverse complement strand
CCCCCGCCCTTTTTCTTTTTAACGAAGATTTCCTCTGAACTTTCTCTTTTTAAAGGCAGTCCAGTTGCGCAACGGACGGTGTCTGCCGAAATGGCGTCGGTTGGTGGACAATAAGTGGTTAGGCTGGCAGAAGATATTCGGAGACGTCTCCGGCGAGCACCCAGGAACTATTCAGAGATGCACTCCCGCAGAGAGATGCACTGCTTTGGGGGTCAAACTACGTATTGTTTGCTGCACATCACACACATAGCCACTAAAATTGTCGCAAATCAATTATTTTCAAGAACATTTCAAACCTAACCGGACTCGTAATCGTGAGATAGCAGGTTCGGGGGTTCGAGCCTCATCTCGGCCCAACGTTGTGTCCTTGAGAAAGGCACTTAACACGAAAACAGTGCCTAAACAAGGATAGCTGTTGAAAACAAAAACAAATCGAAATGGTAAAATACGTTTAAGGCTCCTTTCAACACTGTAAGGTTATTTAAGATACTTTCTTTTTTTATTTTTAGTATTTTTAAAAATACGTTTTCATTATTTCCCTTTCGATAAGATATCAATAATAAGTCAATATTAATTCTACTAGTACTGTTCTCATGCAGAGGCACCCTTTATCGTTGAGTGCCCCTTAATTAATCAAGAAACATTTGACTCGCCTTTTAAAGGAAGAAAAAAATAAGAACACAAAGACACTACGTCATCACCATGACGTCATCACTTTTTGACCGACAAGTCACCGAGACAGACATTTCGCAATAGGGAAAAACAAGTGACCAAAATCGATAAGAGCAGGCTTCGACCGCCACCCGGGCTACAACATTCAAAATTAAATCCAACCAAACTGAAAATGTTTAATAATTTGTCCCACTTGTTCGTAT
>NW_004798228.1:0-1558 GCF_000002075.1 Aplysia californica | reverse complement strand
CTAATTTATTTAGGAGGAGGGAGGAGCCCGCATAGTCGGATTTCTCTGATCATCATCATTATCCGGTGCTTTGCCGACTGGTGTGGGCGGTCATGGACCTTCACTTCACTCTGTCTTGCGTTGCAGCAATGGTGTCTGTTGTTCTTGCTGCTCCCAGCCATGTTGTCAACTTGTCCAGTATCTTTTCTCTCTGTCTGCCTCTGCCTCTCTTTACATTAAAACATCAAACGTGCCTGTTGCTACAATATTCTCCAATGCTTCTTTCCGCATTGTGTGTCCGATGAAATGTGCCTGTTGATGTCTCTGATAGGGAGCAGAAATCGATGTGTTTACACGGCTAAACTATCAATATTTTATGCCACTTTGTAGAGTGTCTGCAAACAGGTTGCTTTAATCAGTGACAACAACACCATTTTCCAACGCTATCTTTTCTCATGCAGATAAAGCCATGAAGTATTTTAAAATCAATGATTAATGGACTCGTACATTTGTTTTGGAGTTTCAGCCAGTAGCTGTTGCGTAGCTGATAGGTGCTTTATAGCTCTCACATGCACGAGACTCGAGTTCTATTTCCTTGTTGGTGGGGAGAATTTTTGCCGAAACCCAAACCTTTACCCTATCCTTATCTCTAATCTCAACCCTAATCCTAATCCTAACACAAACCCTAACCCTTTAGTGCGGTCAAAATTTGTGGCGCAACTTATCCTCAAATATCTTTTTAACCGGGGAATCAATGTCTCCCATACTTTGCATGCAGTTTGTCTCAATTTGTCTTAACTAATCATATTTTTCCACAACAACTGAGGCTAGATTTTAAAACTTTTCTTCGTAAATATGTATATAAAGTACTGCAAATCTCCTTCACGCATAACATGGAATTGTTCACAACACTTCCCGCTTCTCACAACCCATTTGCGTAGGCATATGGCCTACCTCACAGCTCACAAATGACGCCTTTTAGTGGAGAGTTTATGTTGGATGGTAGAGGAGATATTTGACAATAAGTTGCGCCACGAATTTTTGACAGCACTCTAATCCTGTGACATAAAGGTAAACCAGTGGTGGCATCACAATAGCTCATCCAGGATGCTCCCCTATGGGGGACGGGCGTTCAATTCGTTGGTCTTGTCTTTGAAACAGCTTGACAGTGCTGAAGAGGGAGTAAAATTCCGTACGATATTACACGTAAGACAACGTTTTAACTCCACTTGACAATATTAAAAGCGGAGTAAAAATCCGTACAATATGACACAGGGGGCAATGTTTTTACTTTTACTCCAGTGGACAGTGTTAAAAGTGGAGTAAAAACCTGTACGATGTGACAAAGAGGACAATTTTTTACTCGAGTTGACAGTGTTAAAAGCTGAAGAGGGAGTAAAAATCTTTACGATATGACAAAGAAAACAATATATTTACTTGAGTTGGCAGTGTTGAAAGTGGACTAAAAATCTGTACAATATTACACAGGTCAATGTTTTTACTGGTAAGGACATTCAGTTTGTCTCCCGGATTCTTTAATACAAATCACGGTAACAGATGTTACAATTTGTGAAAAAAA
>NW_004798227.1:250891-251930 GCF_000002075.1 Aplysia californica | reverse complement strand
ATATATATATATATTATTATAATTTGTATATATATATTATGTATAATGCAATATAATAACGACTGCTTTGGTGAAACTGTTATAAGGTGCGTTGCCGCTGCCCGAAGAAAATATGAGTTCGATTCCCGTATGATTCCCGTATGCATGGGCAGATTTTTATTGAACGCCTTCGTCTGTCTAGTGAAACATTGTGTCACTGATCTCTTTCGAGGTGATCCCTGACTGTCGCGATCGAGACAGCCCGCCTCCTTTTTAATTGTCTAAACTGTGTCGATTGTGGCGCAAATTAATTATCTACAATTGCATTACCTATTATCTAAAGACCTACCAATTGCGGGTTTTAGGCATTTTATAGCTCCCCAGAAAACGTCAGTTCGAAGGCGAGTCTCAAGACTTCGCTTGTCGACTGAAGAAAATACAATGGAAACAATAGCAGAGACGATTCACCCAAATTAATTATGGTCGCAGCCGTACACTAACAGATCGCCATGTGTTATGTTTTATCTTAAAAGAAGTGTATGGTTGGTTCATTTTATTGCCTCCACCTCCTTCCCCCCTCCCTTCTCCTCTGAATTTTCAAAACAGTGGTCCGAAAGTTGAGGGTTGGATGGGTGGGATGGGGGAGGGTTTAATATATACACAAAGAGAAACAAAGCCATTTTTGGAAGCTGCCTCACGGCAATCTTGGACGAGATAGATTTTTTAACTTTCTATCGATTGGAAGAAATTTGTTGAGGGATATTTCTTTCGGGTGTTTGTTGTTGCTGCTGCTTATGTTCATGTTAGTATTGCATGGCTGGAAAGGGGGGGGGGGGGAACAGATTTTTTCCAGGGCTTCTGTTTCGGATAAGGCAAGGTGATTCAAACTCGATCTAATTGTCTCGACTGTTTGTAAAATGCAGTGACACGGCGAAATACTCGAGACAAGAAGAAGATGATAGTAATAGTAAGAAGAAGAAGAAGAAGAAGAAGAAGAAGAAGAAGAAGAAGAAGAAGAAGAAGAAGAAGAAGAAGAAGAAGAAGAAGAAGAAGAAGAAGA
>NW_004798227.1:248703-250243 GCF_000002075.1 Aplysia californica | reverse complement strand
AGAGAGAGAGAGAGAGAGAGAGAGAGAGAGAGAGAGAGAGAAGTGTTAGGGAGAGATTGGGGAAGTGGAGCAATAGAACCAGACAGAGAGATAAAGGGTAAAACGTATAGTATGTATGTATGTGTGTATGATGATGATGATGATGATGATGATGATGATGATGATGATGATGATGATGATGATGATGATGATGATGATGATGATGATGATGATTTATTATGCTCATTGTGTTGTCTCTATTGGTATGTTCTTTAATGAATCATAAGTCTGGGTTTTTCCTATAGTTTTTAGTTTTTGCAATAGTTTTACGACATTTGCGACACAAATAGGTCACATAAGATTGGAGACGTTACTAAGGATGATAGGTGGTTTATAGTAAAAAGGTACAAACCACACTAGAGTATCCACCAATCACCCACCAGTAGGCTCCAAATAATTGGCCCGTTTATTAGGTTGAGGTTAATTATTATCTTGGCCTTTGTAATTTGGGATGACTCGAAATGTAGATAATGATATGATAAACAGCACTCGTAAATAGCAAATATTCCCACTTAACAGCACGTTCTGAAAATAAAATAGTATTGTTTTAACACCCCTGTCAACCCTATTAGGTTATTTAAAAGGCGGGACCTCCGAGTTTAGCGTCCATCTCTGAAAGGACCGAGCCAAATGGAAAATTCGTGTAAAGTGCCTTTCCCAACGACGCAACGTCTAACCAAGCTGACGCTCGAACCCCGGAACCCGCAATCTCACGATTACGAGTCCGGTAGCCTAACCATTAGACCACCCACGCCACAACAGCAAGCCCTGTACCCAATACAATCTATAATATTATTATAGTAAGATTCAGTCAAGATTCCTGTAAACACCTGATCGGCACGGGGTAGGGTGGGAAAGAGTGGGGAGGGTGGAGGAGGTTGAGAGGGACAAACCCATCTACCAGCGTTCTTTGAGTTGATTAATTTATAAATACATCGAGGACGGGCATTCTGGTCATTCGGCAACTTATCGCTACCGTAGAATTACAATGTTCTATCTGCTCAGTACCTAGTTTTTAGAAATTGGACATTAAAAAATGTGAGTTTTATAACATGTCCAGCTTTCTCGAATGTTATTCTTTGCATATCTTGATAACGACTCCGAACAATCTTACTATTTTGCTAGAGCAGACAAAACATTTGGTTTCTGACTTCATGGTCTTAGTAACTCAAAACGGCCAAAAATGTCCGATAGAATGTTGTAATTCTAAAGTAGAGATTTGAAGACACGTTATTTAGGGGGGGCACGCGAGGTACGTATCGCCTACTCGTTCGGGCGATATAATTATGTTTTATTTATCGAAAACTTCCAAAGGCAGGCATCAACATGAATACTGAAAGTATGCAGTGTGGGTATCAGTTTGTGTATGATGGTTCGAAATGAACAACGACATTTTCTTTTGTTTTCTGTTCACCGGAGATATAATAATACGTCCGCTGTGATAACAAAAAAACTCTCGTTCTCTCTCTCTCTCTCTCTCTCTCTCTCTCTCTCTCTCTCC
>NW_004798227.1:246165-247894 GCF_000002075.1 Aplysia californica | reverse complement strand
GGAGGGAGGAGAGGGGAAAAGAAAGAGAAGGTGAGAGAGGGAGGATAAGAGAAATGGAGAAAGAGGGGCGGAGAGAGAGGATAGGAGAGGAGAGAAAGATAGAGAGAGAAGAGAGAGAGAGAGAGGGGGGGAGGGGGAGAGAGAGAGAGGGGCGAAGAAAGAGGGGAGAGTTTGAAAGGACGAGGGTGATGGAGTCTGTGATCCGGAAATAGAGAGCCAGTATGAGGCTATGACTGCAGTGAGACTGCTCTGGACGGCTGAGATTTTCTAAGTTTCTATTGATTGAGAGAAATCTGTCGGTATAGTTTTTTTCTGACTTTTTGTTTTGTTTTGTTTTTTGCTATTGCGGCTGCCCTTGTTAATGATGTTTATGCTGTTCATTTTTATCCGTGTTTTTGTTGTTGCTGTTGCTGCTGCTTCTGTCTTTCATGATGTTGATGTCGTTGCTGATATTGCTGATGATTTTTATTATTGTTGGTTTTTTTTATATTGTTGTTGCTACTGCTGCTGTTGCGTTGCTGTTTTCGTTAATGCTGTCGTCGATTTGCTGAAGATGTGTTCGCTGCTTTTATTGGTGTTGTTCGTATCTCTGATTGACACGGTGTTTTGAGCTTCTGTGGATTGAAGGGGGGAGGGACAAGGAGTGGGAAAGGGGGGGGGGGGGGGGGGGCTTCTGTTAAGATATCCGGATGAAAGGGAAAGACATTTCAAGAGTGAGGAAAAAGTGGCGTACCTAATAATAATTCTTGAGTCTGGTTTATAGTTTCCTTCCTTCATTAAGAAAAAAAAAAAAAAACACCAACGTCCTTGGTTCTCGTGTTTGGTTGTTTTTGTCTCTCGTTGTTTTTTGTTTCTTTGTTTGTTGGGGGGTTTCTTTTACTACTACTATGCTAAACTTTTATTTTTGGGTCTTTTTTTTTACTATTAAAACTTTACTTTTCTTATTTAGTTTTGCTTGTGCCTCTTTGCTTTGCTTTGAGTGCGGTCTTTTCTTTACTTTGATCTGCTATTTTTAAATTAATAACACATTTGCTTTACTTTGAGGGTTTATGTTTGTTTTCTTATGTTTTTTTAAAATTTTTTTATTTGTAAACTTTGATTTGCTTCGAGTGTCCTTTATTCACTACTTTGCCTTGCGGTTTCGTTTGCTCGTTGTCTACTATATTATATACTTTGCTTTGCGCTTTTAAAACACAATGTACTTTGTTTTACTTTAATTTTTCACTACTTTGTTTTCTCCTTTGTTTTGCTTTGTTTTTTCGCTACTTGTTCACCCCCCCCCCCCCCCCTACCCCCACCGCCGACTCTTATTTTGCTTTGCATTTCAGAATTTTGTTTTATTATGATTGGCTTTGTTTTATTATGTTTTTTTCTTACATGTTCCTTACTTTGTTTTTCCAATGCTTTAATTTGTTTTGCCTTTTTCCTTTTTTTCTTTGCTTTGGGTTTGTTTTACCTCTTTTGTTTTTTGTTTGTTGGTTGGTTTTTTGGTTTTTCGTCTTACTACTTTGCATTGCTTTTTGTCAACGACTTGCTTGTTTGTTTGTTTTTGGTAGTCTTTTTGTCTAAAAATCTAGATTCTACTCCTTTTTTGTTTTGACTTTGCACTACTTTTCACGTCTGTGACTTAGAAGGGAGTAAAGGGAAAGGGTAGAAATTGAGAGAGGTTCAAGCAAAGGGATAAATTTAAAGAGAAAGGCAGAGGGAGAGAGAGAGAGAGAGAGAGAGA